>NC_068446.1:20805476-20987976 GCF_023373465.1 Oncorhynchus keta
TATACTCAGTGTCCCATCACTAGAGAGAGACCGACAGAAAGGCTGTATACTCAGTGTTCCATCACTAGAGAGAGACAGACTGAAAGGCTGTATACTCAGTGTTCCATCACTAGAGAGAGACCGACAGAAAGGCCTGGCTGTATACTCAGTGTTCCATCACTAGAGAGAGACCGACAGAAAGGCTGTATACTCAGTGTTCCATCACTAGAGAGAGACCGACAGAAAGGCCTGGCTGTATACTCAGTGTCCCATCACTAGAGAGAGACCGACAGAAAGGCTGTATACTCAGTGTTCCATCACTAGAGAGAGACCGACAGAAAGGCCTGGCTGTATACTCAGTGTCCCATCACTAGAGAGAGACCGACAGAAAGGCTGTATACTCAGTGTTCCATCACTAGAGAGAGACCGACAGAAAGGCTGTATACTCAGTGTTCCATCACTAGAGAGAGACCGACAGAAAGGCTGTATACTCAGTGTTCCATCACTAGAGAGAGACCGACAGAAAGGCCTGGCTGTATACTCAGTGTCCCATCACTAGAGAGAGACCGACAGAAAGGCTGTATACTCAGTGTTCCATCACTAGAGAGAGACCGACAGAAAGGCTGTATACTCAGTGTTCCATCACTAGAGAGAGACCGACAGAAAGGCCTGGCTGTATACTCAGTGTCCCATCACTAGAGACAGACAGAAAGGCCTGGCTGTATACTCAGTGTCCCATCACTAGAGAGAGACCGACAGAAAGGCCTGGCTGTATACTCAGTGTCCCATCACTAGAGAGAGACCGACAGAAAGGCTGTATACTCAGTGTTCCATCACTAGAGAGAGACCGACAGAAAGGCTGTATACTCAGTGTTCCATCACTAGAGAGAGACCGACAGAAAGGCCTGGCTGTATACTCAGTGTCCCATCACTAGAGAGAGACCGACAGAAAGGCTGTATACTCAGTGTTCCATCACTAGAGAGAGACCGACAGAAAGGCCTGGCTGTATACTCAGTGTCCCATCACTAGAGACAGACAGAAAGGCCTGGCTGTATACTCAGTGTCCCATCACTAGAGAGAGACCGACAGAAAGGCTGTATACTCAGTGTCCCATCACTAGAGACCGACAGAAAGGCCTGGCTGTATACTCAGTGTCCCATCACTAGAGAGAGACAGACTGAAAGGCTGTATACTCAGTGTTCCATCACTAGAGAGAGACCGACAGAAAGGCCTGGCTGTATACTCAGTGTCCCATCACTAGAGAGAGACCGACAGAAAGGCTGTATACTCAGTGTTCCATCACTAGAGAGAGACAGACTGAAAGGCTGTATACTCAGTGTTCCATCACTAGAGAGAGACCGACAGAAAGGCCTGGCTGTATACTCAGTGTTCCATCACTAGAGAGAGACCGACAGAAAGGCTGTATACTCAGTGTTCCATCACTAGAGAGAGACCGACAGAAAGGCCTGGCTGTATACTCAGTGTCCCATCACTAGAGAGAGACCGACAGAAAGGCTGTATACTCAGTGTTCCATCACTAGAGAGAGACCGACAGAAAGGCCTGGCTGTATACTCAGTGTCCCATCACTAGAGAGAGACCGACAGAAAGGCTGTATACTCAGTGTTCCATCACTAGAGAGAGACCGACAGAAAGGCTGTATACTCAGTGTTCCATCACTAGAGAGAGACCGACAGAAAGGCTGTATACTCAGTGTTCCATCACTAGAGAGAGACCGACAGAAAGGCCTGGCTGTATACTCAGTGTTCCATCACTAGAGAGAGACCGACAGAAAGGCTGTATACTCAGTGTTCCATCACTAGAGAGAGACCGACAGAAAGGCCTGGCTGTATACTCAGTGTCCCATCACTAGAGACAGACAGAAAGGCCTGGCTGTATACTCAGTGTCCCATCACTAGAGAGAGACCGACAGAAAGGCCTGGCTGTATACTCAGTGTCCCATCACTAGAGAGAGACCGACAGAAAGGCTGTATACTCAGTGTTCCATCACTAGAGAGAGACCGACAGAAAGGCTGTATACTGTGTTCCATCACTAGAGAGAGACCGACTCAGTGTTCCATCACTAGGCCTGAAAGGCCTGGCTGTATACTCAGTGTCCCATCACTAGAGAGAGACCGACAGAAAGGCTGTATACTCAGTGTTCCATCACTAGAGAGAGACCGACAGAAAGGCCTGGCTGTATACTCAGTGTCCCATCACTAGAGACAGACAGAAAGGCCTGGCTGTATACTCAGTGTCCCATCACTAGAGAGAGACCGACAGAAAGGCTGTATACTCAGTGTCCCATCACTAGAGACCGACAGAAAGGCCTGGCTGTATACTCAGTGTCCCATCACTAGAGAGAGACCGACAGAAAGGCTGTATACTCAGTGTTCCATCACTAGAGAGAGACAGACTGAAAGGCTGTATACTCAGTGTTCCATCACTAGAGAGAGACCGACAGAAAGGCCTGGCTGTATACTCAGTGTCCCATCACTAGAGAGAGACCGACAGAAAGGCTGTATACTCAGTGTTCCATCACTAGAGAGAGACCGACAGAAAGGCTGTATACTCAGTGTCCCATCACTAGAGACCGACAGAAAGGCCTGGCTGTATACTCAGTGTCCCATCACTAGAGAGAGACCGACAGAAAGGCTGTATACTCAGTGTTCCATCACTAGAGAGAGACAGACTGAAAGGCTGTATACTCAGTGTTCCATCACTAGAGAGAGACCGACAGAAAGGCCTGGCTGTATACTCAGTGTCCCATCACTAGAGAGAGACCGACAGAAAGGCTGTATACTCAGTGTTCCATCACTAGAGAGAGACCGACAGAAAGGCTGTATACTCAGTGTTCCATCACTAGAGAGAGACCGACAGAAAGGCTGTATACTCAGTGTTTCATCACTAGAGAGAGACCGACAGAAAGGCCTGGCTGTATACTCAGTGTCCCATCACTAGAGAGAGACCGACAGAAAGGCTGTATACTCAGTGTTCCATCACTAGAGAGAGACCGACAGAAAGGCCTGGCTGTATACTCAGTGTCCCATCACTAGAGAGAGACCGACAGAAAGGCTGTATACTCAGTGTTCCATCACTAGAGAGAGACAGACTGAAAGGCTGTATACTCAGTGTTCCATCACTAGAGAGAGACCGACAGAAAGGCCTGGCTGTATACTCAGTGTTCCATCACTAGAGAGAGACAGACTGAAAGGCTGTATACTCAGTGTTCCATCACTAGAGAGAGAGAGACAGAAAGGCTGTATTCTCAGTGTCCCATCACTAGAGAGAGACAGACAGAAAGGCCTGGCTGTATACTCAGTGTCCCATCACTAGAGAGAGACAGACAGAAAGGCTGTATACTCAGTGTTCCATCACTAGAGAGAGACAGACAGAAAGGCCTGGCTGTATACTCAGTGTTCCATCACTAGAGAGAGACAGACAGAAAGGCCTGGCTGTATACTCAGTGTTCCATCACTAGAGAGAGACCGACAGAAAGGCTGTATACTCAGTGTTCCATCACTAGAGAGAGAGAGACAGAAAGGCTGTATACTCAGTGTTCCATCACTAGAGAGAGACAGACAGAAAGGCCTGGCTGTATACTCAGTGTCCCATCACTAGAGAGAGACAGACAGAAAGGCTGTATACTCAGTGTTCCATCACTAGAGAGAGAGAGACAGAAAGGCTGTATACTCAGTGTTCCATCACTAGAGAGAGACAGACTGAAAGGCTGTATACTCAGTGTTCCATCACTAGAGAGACAGACAGAAAGGCTGTATATTCAGTGTTCCATCACTAGAGACAGACAGAAAGGCCTGGCTGTATACTCAGTGTTCCATCACTAGAGAGAGACAGACAGAAAGGCTGTATATTCAGTGTTCCATCACTAGAGACAGACAGAAAGGCCTGGCTGTATACTCAGTGTTCCATCACTAGAGAGAGACAGACAGAAAGGCTGTATACTCAGTGTTCCATCACTAGAGAGAGAGAGACAGAAAGGCTGTATACTCAGTGTTCCATCACTAGAGAGAGACAGACTGAAAGGCTGTATACTCAGTGTTCCATCACTAGAGAGACAGACAGAAAGGCTGTATATTCAGTGTTCCATCACTAGAGACAGACAGAAAGGCCTGGCTGTATACTCAGTGTTCCATCACTAGAGAGAGACAGACAGAAAGGCCTGGCTGTATACTCAGTGTTCCATCACTAGAGAGAGACAGACAGAAAGGCTGTATACTCAGTGTTCCATCACTAGAGAGAGACAGACAGAAAGGCCTGGCTGTATACTCAGTGTCCCATCACTAGAGAGAGACCGACAGAAAGGCTGTATACTCAGTGTTCCATCACTAGAGAGAGACAGACAGAAAGGCTGTATATTCAGTGTTCCATCACTAGAGACAGACAGAAAGGCCTGGCTGTATACTCAGTGTTCCATCACTAGAGAGAGACAGACAGAAAGGCTGTATATTCAGTGTTCCATCACTAGAGACCGACAGAAAGGCCTGGCTGTATACTCAGTGTTCCATCACTAGAGAGAGACAGACAGAAAGGCCTGGCTGTATACTCAGTGTTCCATCACTAGAGAGAGACAGACAGAAAGGCTGTATACTCAGTGTTCCATCACTAGAGAGAGACAGAAAGGCTGTATACTCAGTGTTCCATCACTAGAGAGAGACAGGCAGAAAGGCTGTATACTCACAGAGTGTCCCATCACTGCGTGGGCCATCTCATGTCCCAGGATGAAGGTGAGCTGGTGAACATCTGCAACGGCCTCCAACATCCCAGTGAACATAAACACCTTTCCATTCTAGAGGAGAGAGACAGGTATCATACAAACAGTCAACTTACTGTTTGGATCTGCGCTGGCCAGTTTCGTCTACATGTTTTGAACTGGACTGGGAATAAAAACAAACAAGTCACACACACACACACACACACACACACACACACACACACACACACACACACACACACACACACACAGGGGCTGGGACTCACAGGCAGTACGAAAGCGTTGACGGTAGGGCTGTCGACCAAGTGGACTCTCCATGGAACAGAGGAGACCTCTGGGATGTCTTTGTTCCTCTGGGCCAGGTGCTCCACCACTCTCTCCACCACCTGGTGACGAGGGTCCTTCTCTGAAACCATCAACTCAGCAAATTCCTCCATGTACTGGGTAGAACACACACACACAGCTAAATAAACATCCTCCATGTACTGGGTAGAACACACACACACAGCTAAATCAACATCCTCCATGTACTGGGTAGAACACACACACAGCTAAATCAACATCCTCCGTGTACTGGGTAAAACACACACACAGCTAAATCAACATCCTCCGTGTACTGGGTAGAACACACACACAGCTAAATCAACATCCTCCGTGTACTGGGTAGAACACACACACAGCTAAATCAACATCCTCCATGTACTGAGTAGAACACACACACACACACAGTTAAATCAACATCCTCCATACACTGGGTAGAACACACACACACAGTTAAATCAACATCCTCCATGTACCTGGTAGAACACACACACTTATATCAACATCCTCCATGTACTGAGTAGAACACACACACACAGCTAAATCAACATCCTCCATGTACTGGGTAGAACACACACACACAGTTAAATCAACATCCTCCATGTACTGAGTAGAACACACACACAGTTATATCAACATCCTTCATGTACTGGGTAGAACACACACACACACACACACACACACACACACACACACACACACACACACACACACACACACACACACACACACACACACACACACACACACAGTTAAATCAACATCCTCCATGCACTGAGGACACAAACAAGAGTCAGTTACTGAACTACTATTATATTATCATTAAGCAATAAGGCCCGGGGGGTGTGGTACATGGCCATCCGGCTGTTCTTCTGCACGACGCAATGTGGAGTGCCTGGATACAGGCCTTAGCTGTATTGCTATTATAAACTGGTTACCAATGCAATTAGAACAGTATATATGGTCTGATACACCACGGCTTTCAGCCAATCAGCATTCAGGGCTCGAGCCACCAGGTTTATAATATATCATATATGAAATCATAATTTCCTAAAACAGGTTCATCTGAATGGTTGAAAATCATCATCTTATTAGATTGAATATGGCCCACAAGGTTAACAGCATCTCTCTTCACCCCCTCTCGGTCCACGGTACTGCAGGCATTGTTAGCAGAAAACAGGATTCCCCCATTATAGTAAATGGAATACATTTTTCAAGACAATTATGATATCAATAATTGCTTCTAATACACCAGATATATGTCCTTGAACTGCACACAGAAGAAGTTAAGGATCATTTGTTGCTAATGGTTGCCTGCAGTAACCCGGTCAACCTTCAACTTGAGTTACTCAATGAGAGAGGGCAGTACTGGGCTGGCCTGCAACATCACTTCCTGGAGTAGCTCAAACCGTGCATGTTACGTCTCCATGAGACGTTATCTTAACAGACTTCATTTGTCTTCAACGCGCTATTGAGTCTTCACAAAGGAATGAATGGTGTCAAGTGATGGATGGCCATTCATATATACAGTTATTGGTCTCACCCCATCTCCTGTCACTGCAGCCAGCTCCATGTAGTTCTCTCTACTGAACACTAGGAGGCGTGTGCGTCCCGTGATGGGCGACTCATCCAGATGAGTCAGGAAGAAACTTGCCATGATCACCATAGCAACCATACCCCCGGCCACCAGCTGCCAACGGCGACGCCAGACCCTCTGACGCACGAGCTGCTGCTTATTGGGCGGGAGGGCCAACCACCACTTCCTGATACTCCTAGAGGAGAGGGGACACCAAAAACACCATGTAGCACTACGAGAGACAGAGACACCATGTAGCACTACTAGAGAGAGACACCAAAAACACCATGTAGCACTACTAGAGACAGAGACACCAAAAACACCATGTAGCACTACTAGAGACAGAGACACCAAAAACACCATGTAGCACTACTAGAAACAGAGACACCAAAAACACCATGTAGCACTACTAGAGACTGAGACACCATGTAACACTACTAGAGAGAGACACCATGTAGCACGACTAGAGACAGAGACACCAAAACCACCAGGTAACACTACTAGAGACAGAGACACCATGTAGCACTACTAGAGACAGAGACACAATGCAATGTAGCACTACTAGAGACAGAGACACCAAAAACACCATGTAGCACTACTAGAGACAGAGACACCATGTAGCACTACTAGAGACAGAGACACCATGTAGCACTACTAGAGAGAGACACCAAAAACACCATGTAGCACTACTAGAGACAGAGACACCAAAAACACCATGTAGCACTTCTAGAAACAGAGACACCAAAAACACCATGTAGCACTACTAGAGACTGAGACACCATGTAACACTACTAGAGAGAGACACCATGTAGCACGACTAGAGACAGAGACACCAAAACCACCATGTAACACTACTAGAGACAGAGACACCATGTAGCACTACTAGAGACAGAGACACCATGTAGCACTACTAGAGACAGAGACACCAAAAACACCATGTAACACTACTAGAGACAGAGACACCAAAAACACCATGTAGCACTACTAGAGACAGAGACACCATGTAGCACTACTAGAGACAGAGACACAATGCAATGTAGCACTACTAGAGACAGACACCAAAAACACCATGTAACACTACTAGAGACAGAGACACCAAAAACTCCATGTAGCACTACTAGGAGACAGAGACACCACCATGTAACACTACTAGAGAGAGACACCACCATGTAACACTACTAGAGAGAGACACCATGTAGCACGACTAGAGGCACCATGTAACACTACGAGAGACAGAGACACCATGTAACACCACTAGAGACAGAGACACCAAAACCACCATGTAGCACTACTAGAGACAGAGACACAATGCAATGTAGCACTACTAGAGACAGACACCAAAAACACCATGTAACACCACTAGAGACAGAGACACCAAAAACACCATGTAACACTACTAGGAGACAGACACCACCATGTAACACTACTAGAGACAGAGACACCATGTAACACTACTAGAGACAGAGACACCATGTAACACTACTAGAGACAGAGACACCATGTAGCACTACTAGAGACAGAGACACCAAAAACACCATGTAGCACAACTAGAGACAGAGACACCATGTAGCACTACTAGAGACAGAGACACAATGCAATGTAGCACTACTAGAGACAGAGACACCAAAAACACCATGTAGCACTACTAGAGACAGACACCATGTAACACTACTAGAGACAGAGACACCATGTAACACTACTAGAGACAGAGACACCATGTAACACCACTAGAGACAGAGACACCATGTAACACCACTAGAGACAGAGACACCATGTAACACCACTAGAGACAGAGACACCATGTAACACCACTAGAGACAGAGACACCATGTAACACCACTAGAGACAGAGACACCATGTAACACCACTAGAGACAGAGACACCATGTAACACCACTAGAGACAGAGACACCAAAACCACCATGTAGCACTACTAGAGACAGAGACACCATGTAGCACTACTAGAGACAGAGACACAATGTAGCACTACTAGAGACAGAGACACCATGTAACGCCACTTGAGACAGAGACACCATGTAACACCACTAGAGACAGAGACACCATGTAACGCCACTTGAGACAGAGACACCAAAACCACCATGTAGCACTACTAGAGACAGAGACACAATGTAGCACTACTAGAAACAGAGACACAATGTAGCACTACTAGAGACAGAGACACAATGTAGCACTACTAGAGACAGAGACACAATGTAGCACTACTAGAGACAGAGACACAATGTAGCACTACTAGAGACAGAGACACAATGTAGCACTACTAGAGACAGAGACACAATGTAGCACTACTAGAGACAGAGACACAATGTAGCACTACTAGAGACAGAGACACCAAAACCACCATGTAGCACTACTAGAGACACCATGTAGCACTACTAGAGACAGAGACACCAAAACCACCATGTATCACTACTAGAGACAGAGACACCATCATGTAGCACTACTAGAGACAGAGACACCATGTAGCACTACTAGAGACAGAGACACCATGTAGCACTACTAGAGACAGAGACACCATGTAGCACTACTAGAGACAGAGACACCATGTAGCACTACTAGAGACACCACCATGTAGCACTACTAGAGACACCACCATGTAGCACTACTAGAGACAGAGACACCACCATGTAGCACTACTAGAGACAGAGACACCACCATGTAGCACTACTAGAGACAGAGACACCATGAAGCACTACTAGAGACAGAGACACCATGAAGCACTACTAGAGACAGAGACACCATGAAGCACTACTAGAGACAGAGACACCATGTAACACTACTAGAGAGAGACACCATGTAGCACTACTAGAGACAGAGACACAATGCAATGTAGCACTACTAGAGACAGACACCAAAAACACCATGTAACACTACTAGAGACAGAGACACCAAAAACTCCATGTAGCACTACTAGAGACAGAGACACCAAAAACACCATGTAGCACTACTAGAGACAGAGACACCATGTAGCACTACTAGAGACAGAGACACAATGCAATGTAGCACTACTAGAGACAGACACCAAAAACACCATGTAACACTACTAGAGACAGAGACACCAAAAACTCCATGTAGCACTACTAGGAGACAGAGACACCACCATGTAACACTACTAGAGAGAGACACCACCATGTAACACTACTAGAGAGAGACACCATGTAGCACGACTAGAGGCACCATGTAACACTACGAGAGACAGAGACACCATGTAACACCACTAGAGACAGAGACACCAAAACCACCATGTAGCACTACTAGAGACAGAGACACCAAAAACACCATGTAGCAGACACCACTAGAGAGAGAGACACCACCATGTAACACTACTAGAGAGAGACACCAAAGAGACACCATGTAACACTACTAGAGACAGAGACACAAACCAATGTAGCACTACTAGAGACAGAGACACCAAAAACACCATGTAGACTACTAGAGACAGAGACACCATGTAGCACTACTAGAGAAGAGGGAGACACCATGTAGCACTACTAGAGACAGAGACACCAAAACCACCATGTAGCACTACTAGAGAGGCATGAGACACCATGTAGCACTACTAGAGACAGAGACACAAAAACCACCATGTAGCACTACTAGAGACAGAGACACCAAAAGAGACCACCATGTAACACTACTAGAGAGGAGACAGCATGTAGCACTACTAGAGAGAGACACCATGTAGCACTACTAGACAGAGACAGCATGTAGCACTACTAGAGACAGAGACACCATGTAGCACTACTAAAGGGAGACACAATGTAGCACTACTAGAGACAGAGACACCAAAACCACCATGTAGCACTACTAGAGAGGAGACAGCATGTAGCACTACTAGAGAGAGACACCATGTAGCACTACTAGAGAGAGACACCATGTAGCACTAGAGACAGAGACACCATGTAGCACTACAAGAGAGGGAGACACAATGTAGTACTACTAGAGACAGAGACACCAAAACCACCATGTAGCACGACTAGAGACAGAGACACCAAAACCACCATGTAGCACTACTAGAGACAGAGACACCATGTAACACTACTAGAGACAGAGACACCATGTAACACTACTAGAGACAGAGACACCATGTAACACTACTAGAGACAGAGACACCATGTAGCACTACTAGAGACAGAGACACCATGTAGCACTACTAGAGACAGAGACACCATGTAGCACTACTAGAGACAGAGACACCATGTAGCACTACTAGAGACAGAGACACCATGTAGCACTACTAGAGACAGAGACACAATGCAATGTAGCACTACTAGAGACAGAGATACCAAAAACACTATGTAGCACTACTAGAGACAGAGACACCAAAAACACCATGTAGCACAACTAGAGACACCATGTAGCACAACTAGAGACAGAGACACCATGTAGCACTACTAGAGACAGAGACACAATGCAATGTAGCACTACTAGAGACAGAGACACCAAAAACACCATGTAGCACTACTAGAGACAGACACCATGTAACACTACTAGAGACAGAGACACCATGTAACACCACTAGAGACAGAGACACCGTGTAACACCACTAGAGACAGAGACACCATGTAACACCACTAGAGACAGAGACACCATGTAACACCACTAGAGACAGAGACACCATGTAACACCACTAGAGACAGAGACACCATGTAGCACTACTAGAGACAGAGACACCATGTAACACTAGAGACAGAGACACCAAAACCACCATGTAGCACTACTAGAGACACCATGTAGCACTACTAGAGACAGAGACACCAAAACCACCATGTATCACTACTAGAGAAAGAGACACCATGTAGCACTACTAGAGACAGAGACACCATGTAGCACTACTAGAGACAGAGACACCATGTAGCACTACTAGAGACAGAGACACCATGTAGCACTACTAGAGACACCACCATGTAGCACTACTAGAGACACCACCATGTAGCACTACTAGAGACAGAGACACCACCATGTAGCACTACTAGAGACAGAGACACCACCATGTAGCACTACTAGAGACAGAGACACCATGAAGCACTACTAGAGACAGAGACACCATGAAGCACTACTAGAGACAGAGACACCATGAAGCACTACTAGAGACAGAGACACCATGTAACGCCACTTGAGACAGAGACACCAAAACCACCATGTAGCACTACTAGAGACAGAGACACCATGTAGCACTACTAGAGACAGAGACACAATGTAGCACTACTAGAGACAGAGACACAATGTAGCACTACTAGAGACAGAGACACAATGTAGCACTACTAGAGACAGAGACACAATGTAGCACTACTAGAGACAGAGACACAATGTAGCACTACTAGAGACAGAGACACAATGTAGCACTACTAGAGACAGAGACACCAAAACCACCATGTAGCACTACTAGAGACAGAGACACCATGTAACACTAGAGACAGAGACACCAAAACCACCATGTAGCACTACTAGAGACACCATGTAGCACTACTAGAGACAGAGACACCAAAACCACCATGTATCACTACTAGAGACAGAGACACCATCATGTAGCACTACTACAGACAGAGACACCATGTAGCACTACTAGAGACAGAGACACCATGTAGCACTACTAGAGACAGAGACACCATGTAGCACTACTAGAGACAGAGACACCATGTAGCACTACTAGAGACACCACCATGTAGCACTACTAGAGACACCACCATGTAGCACTACTAGAGACACCACCATGTAGCACTACTAGAGACAGAGACACCACCATGTAGCACTACTAGAGACAGAGACACCATGAAGCACTACTAGAGACAGAGACACCATGAAGCACTACTAGAGACAGAGACACCATGTAACACTACTAGAGAGAGACACCATGTAGCACTACTAGAGACAGAGACACCAAAAACACCATGTAACACTACTAGAGACAGAGACACCAAAAACACCATGTAGCACTACTAGAGACAGAGACACCATGTAGCACTACTAGAGACAGAGACACAATGCAATGTAGCACTACTAGAGACAGACACCAAAAACACCATGTAACACTACTAGAGACAGAGACACCAAAAACTCCATGTAGCACTACTAGGAGACAGAGACACCACCATGTAACACTACTAGAGAGAGACACCACCATGTAACACTACTAGAGAGAGACACCATGTAGCACGACTAGAGGCACCATGTAACACTACGAGAGACAGAGACACCATGTAACACCACTAGAGACAGAGACACCAAAACCACCATGTAGCACTACTAGAGACAGAGACACCATGTAGCACAACTAGAGACAGAGACACAATGCAATGTAGCACTACTAGAGACAGAGACACCAAAAACACCATGTAACACTACTAGGAGACAGACACCACCATGTAACACTACTAGAGAGAGACACCACCATGTAACACTACTAGAGAGAGACACCATGTAGCACGACTAGAGACACCATGTAACACTACGAGAGACAGAGACACCAAAACCACCATGTAGCACTACTAGAGACAGAGACAGCATGTAGCACTACTAGAGACAGAGACACCATGTAGCACTACTAGAGAGGGAGACACAATGTAGCACTACTAGAGACAGACACCAAAACCACCATGTAGCACTACTAGAGAGGGAGACACCATGTAGCACTACTAGAGACAGAGACACAATGTAGCACTACTAGAGACAGAGACACCAAAACCACCATGTAACACTACTAGAGAGGGAGACAGCATGTAGCACTACTAGAGAGAGACACCATGTAGCACTACTAGACAGAGACAGCATGTAGCACTACTAGAGACAGAGACACCATGTAGCACTACTAGAGAGGGAGACACAATGTAGCACTACTAGAGACAGAGACACCAAAACCACCATGTAGCACTACTAGAGAGGGAGACAGCATGTAGCACTACTAGAGAGAGACACCATGTAGCACTACTAGAGAGAGACACCATGTAGCACTAGAGACAGAGACACCATGTAGCACTACAAGAGAGGGAGACACAATGTAGTACTACTAGAGACAGAGACACCAAAACCACCATGTAGCACGACTAGAGACAGAGACACCAAAACCACCATGTAGCACTACTAGAGACAGAGACACCATGTAACACTACTAGAGACAGAGACACCATGTAACACTACTAGAGACAGAGACACCATGTAACACTACTAGAGACAGAGACACCATGTAGCACTACTAGAGACAGAGACACCATGTAGCACTACTAGAGACAGAGACACCATGTAGCACTACTAGAGACAGAGACACCATGTAGCACTACTAGAGACAGAGACACCATGTAGCACTACTAGAGACAGAGACACAATGCAATGTAGCACTACTAGAGACAGAGACACCAAAAACACTATGTAGCACTACTAGAGACAGAGACACCAAAAACACCATGTAGCACAACTAGAGACACCATGTAGCACAACTAGAGACAGAGACACCATGTAGCACTACTAGAGACAGAGACACAATGCAATGTAGCACTACTAGAGACAGAGACACCAAAAACACCATGTAGCACTACTAGAGACAGACACCATGTAACACTACTAGAGACAGAGACACCATGTAACACCACTAGAGACAGAGACACCGTGTAACACCACTAGAGACAGAGACACCATGTAACACCACTAGAGACAGAGACACCATGTAACACCACTAGAGACAGAGACACCATGTAACACCACTAGAGACAGAGACACCATGTAACGCCACTTGAGACAGAGACACCAAAACCACCATGTAGCACTACTAGAGACAGAGACACCATGTAGCACTACTAGAGACAGAGACACAATGTAGCACTACTAGAGACAGAGACACAATGTAGCACTACTAGAGACAGAGACACAATGTAGCACTACTAGAGACAGAGACACAATGTAGCACTACTAGAGACAGAGACACCATGTAACACTACTAGAGGGAGACACAATGTAGCACTACTAGAGACAGAGACACAATGTAGCACTACTAGAGACAGAGACACAATGTAGCACTACTAGAGACAGAGACACCATGTAACACTACTAGAGGGAGACACAATGTAGCACTACTAGAGACAGAGACACCAAAACCACAATGTAGCACTACTAGAGACAGAGACACCATGTAACACTAGAGACAGAGACACCAAAACCACCATGTAGCACTACTAGAGACACCATGTAGCACTACTAGAGACAGAGACACCAAAACCACCATGTATCACTACTAGAGACAGAGACACCATGTAGCACTACTAGAGACAGAGACACCATGTAGCACTACTAGAGACAGAGACACCATGTAGCACTACTAGAGACAGAGACACCATGTAGCACTACTAGAGACACCACCATGTAGCACTACTAGAGACAGAGACACCACCATGTAGCACTACTAGAGACAGAGACACCACCATGTAGCACTACTAGAGACAGAGACACCACCATGTAGCACTACTAGAGACAGAGACACCATGAAGCACTACTAGAGACAGAGACACCATGAAGCACTACTAGAGACAGAGACACCATGAAGCACTACTAGAGACAGAGACACCATGAAGCACTACTAGAGACAGAGACACCATGAAGCACTACTAGAGACAGAGACACCATGAAGCACTACTAGAGACAGAGACACCATGAAGCACTACTAGAGACAGAGACACCATGAAGCACTAGAGACAGAGACACCAAAAACACCATGTAGCACTACTAGAGACAGAGACACCATGAAGCACTACTAGAGACAGAGACACCATGAAGCACTACTAGAGACAGAGACACCATGAAGCACTAGAGACAGAGACACCAAAAACACCATGTAGCACTACTAGAGACAGACACCATGTAACACTACTAGAGACAGAGACACCAAAAACACCATGTAGCAGCAACTTCTATCTTACCATCATAAACCGTATCAATGTACTGTGCATTCGGAAAGTATTCAGACCCCTTCACCTTTTCCACATTTTGTTTCATTATAGCACGATTCTAAAATGCATCAACTATATTTTTCCCTCATCAATCTTCACACAATATCCCATAATGACAAAGCGAAAAAAAATGGGTTTTGCAAACCTATTAAAAATAGAAAACAGATATACCTTATTTACATAAGTATTCAGACCCTTTGTTATGAGACTCTAAATAGAGCTCAGGTGCATCCTGTTTCCATTAACCATCTTGAGATGTTTCTACAACTTGATTGCAGTCCATCTGTGGTAAATTCAATTGATTGGACATGATTTGGATAGGCACACACCTGTCAATATAATGTCCCACAGTTGACAGTGCTTATCAGAGCAAAAACAAAGCCATGAGGTTGAAGGACTTGCCTGTAGAGCTCCCGAGACAGGATTGCGTCAAGGCACAGATCTGGGAAAGTGTACCAAAACATGTCTGCAGCATTGAAGGTCTCCAAGAACACAGTGCCTCCATCAATCTGAAATGGAAGAAGTTTGGAACCAGCAAGAATCTTCGTAGAGCTGGCCCCCCTGCCAAACTGAACAATCGGGGGAGAAGGGCCTTGACCAAGAACCCGATGGTCACTCTGACAGAGCTCCAGAGTTCCTCTATGGAGAGTGTTGTCCTTCTATAAGGTTCTCCCATCTCTGCAGCACTCCACCAATCAGGCCTTTATGGTAGAATGGCCAGACAGAAGCCACTCAGCAAAAGGCACATGACAGCCTGCTTAGAGATAGCCGAAAGGCACCTAAAGGACTCTCAGACCATGAGAACCAAGATTCTCTGGTCTGATGAACTCTTTGGCCTGAATGCCAAGCCTCACGTCTGGAGGAAACCAGGCACCGCATGGTGGTGGCAGCATCATGCTGTGGGGATGTTTTTCAGCGGCAGGGACTGGGAGACTAGTCAGGATCGAGGGAAAGATTAACGGAGTAAAGCACAGAGAGACCTGCTCCAGAGCACTCAGGGCCTCAGACTGGGGCAAAGGTTCACCTTCCAACAGGACAACAACCCTAAGCACACAGTCAAGACAACATAGGAGTGGCTTCAGGACAAGTCTCTGAATTTCCTTGAGTGGCACAACCAGAGCCCGGACTTGAAACCGATCAAACATTTCTGGTGAGACCAGAAGATAGCTGTGCACCAACACTCCCCATCCAACCTGGCAGAGTTAGAGAGGATCTGCAGAGAAGAATGGGAGAAACTCCCCAAATACAGGTGTGCCAAGCTTGTAATCGCTGCCAAAGGTGCTTCAACACTCAAGTACTTACTTAGTAAAGGGTCTGAATACTTATGTAAATGTGATACATTTTTATTTTTATACATTTGCAAAAATGTCAAAACCTTTTTGGGATTCGTCATTATGGGGTGTTATGTGTAGATTGATGAGGAGGGAAAAAACATCCATCCATTTTAGAATAAGGCTGTGATGTAATAAAAAGTAGAAAAAGTGAAGGGGTCTGAATACTTTGAACGCACTGTAGATGGACTGAGACGACACTCGGACGACGTGTATCTTACCTGCCCAGTATAATAGCCACTATCTTCTGCAGGGGTTTGAGTACCAGCCATATGAGAGGCGCAGGCAGGGCGCGGTGAGGAGCAGAGGTATGGAAGAAGTTCTGTCCATGCTTAGACAGCCATATAACAGGGAGACAGTGGACAGCAGGGTCAGGTCTAGGTGTCCCCACTGGGAAAAGTACTGTTCTTACATTCTCAGATGAGAAAAGTTGTCTCTGAGATGAAGATGGCCTCAATTGACGTTGACAGACAGAGTCTGTGGTTTCGGGCTGCCGTAGAATCCGACATGTGTTGGTTGAGTAGAGTTCTGTTGAAGGTAATGTCCTCCTGGTTGTTGATAGTCTCTGTCGGCAATGGGAGGTTTGAAAGCTTCTAGACAGGTAGGCAGGTAGGCAACGGTGTTGGTTCCTCATGAGACGGGCACACAACAACTCCATGGTTCCTGAATGAGAAGATACCACTTCCTGAAAACGCCCAGGTGACAGCCTATGGAAGAACAGTCCTTGACTATGGAAGCCCATTCCCACCACCCCAAAAGATTTAAATGTAAAAGCGATGTTAACTGCTGTAGCGGAGACTGCATTCACAGTAAACTCGGAAATGCTTGAGCTTTACTAATTGAACAGAGCCCTAAAACGTCGATACTAATGTAATTAATTGTTTTTTTAAAAAACTGAGCTGAAATCCCTCTGTATTTCCAGGCTAGGGGGGTAGTGGCTCGGGAGGTTAACTTTGGCATGTTGAAGAATTTTTGATGAAAGTTTGGTATGTGTGTTTGGCTGACTTTTGAGAAGCCTTCTCCCACATCAATAAAACTTAAACGCATAACACGTGTGTAGAAAAGGCTGGATGTTATTTTACACGTCTATGTTTATTTTCAGGCAAAGGTCTACCCAAGCCCCCACCAAAATACGCCCGAAGCACCAGAAAACTTGTGACACTGCTACCAAGAAGCAAAAGGCTAAAACACAGCACAAGCCACCATGTAATGACGGTGAGGACGGCCCTTCACAACATAAGCAAACCCCTTATTCTCATTCTTGAACAATTGGGAAAGGTATTTTATCTGTACCAAGAATTGTCATGATATATTTTACTGCAGAGAATCTTGAGCCCTCATGCTCCGAGGACAGGTCAAGTGGGAGACCGAGGTCTCCTGCCTCTTCAGATGAGATCCCCCTCACCAAAGCGCTGCAAAGGCTCAGGTCCTTTTCCTATGCCGGAAGCAAGTATGACAACTATTTTTTATGATATTGAAATTAGGCTGTAATATTTGGAAGTAAAAAAAAAATAAAACAAACGACTTTAACAATACATTTTTGTTGTTGTGACCTTTTAGATTGGTGACCTTTTAACGGACAGTCGACGAGTCCGGTTAAAGAATTCGACTTCAACCTGAATGAGACGGAAGAATTATTACTAAAGATGGAAGAGCAGCTAATGGAGAATGATTTCTGAAAATACATGGTGAGAAATGAAATGTTCCATTGGTATGATTTGAATGACATTATATTGCAATGCAGTACTAAATGGAAGATTCCAGTACATGTGGAATGCATTAGTGTCTTTTTGTTAAATGAGATATCTCAGATCTCAAAGCTGGGGGGAAGACATCCCGGACCAGGTGAAGAGAGCAATGCACTGATAAACTATTACCATATTTGTTTCACTTCTTTAAATTAGGTCATGGTGTGTTGCTTGTACGGTACATAGTTTATGTTCTATACAGAATCCTGACAAACAAGCCTCATGTCAACGATGAATAGGAAAGGAAACAAGGGGATGAGTGCCCTTTGCAGCATCATTATATGTACAGTGGAGGCCAAATCATGACATTTTACATGACATTGGAATGCTTTCTCTAGCTAATATTTGTTTTCCCACTTTACATCAAGTGTGAGTCTTGGCGAATCAAAGGCTACAGAGGCAGAAATACCACAGGTGATGTCAACCTGCCTGAAATATGCACCTGACCACAAGGGGGGCAGTGGAAGGGCATGAAATCTTTCTTAAGAAGTTAAAAGCATCAAAGTCTGTTACAACAGTGCCTTTTTTTTAAAGCATCTATTTTGTGGTGCAATACGTTTATTTAAACCGTTCTTGACTTTCGCAACACACGTTTTTACATGGACAAAGGTTTACACAATGCTGTTCCAAATTACAGCTCTAATTGCGTTACACAGAATGACAATAGCCAACAGTCGTATAGACCCTATGTCTGGAAGATACAATTGTACTCATGGTGCAAAGTACTTTTCAAGAGTGTGCAACATCAAAAAGGTCTTAGTTGATACCGTTCGTTAACCTATTCTTAGCTCAGGCTCTTATCCTTATTTAATGTACAGAAGCCTACGTCACAAAACGGCTAATACTTCTCAACACAATTCATGGATTGGCGATAATCCCTGTTGAATTCATGGAGTGTTTTGGCCAAATCCAATCACAATGTGGTCTCAACCTCACGCCAATGTCGACATTTATTTGATTATTAGAGTAGTATAGTTTTCAAACTCGATAGTACCGAAATTAAAAAATAACTGTTGGCTTGAGTGGGTGAATAAAAGTTCATAAAATAAATCTCATTGATCAACGTCTGATCAGACTGAAGCACAGATGCTCTGTGCAAAGGTAGACAGATCTTGTGGCAAATCAGTCTAAACAAAGCTAATTTGTTGTCCAGCTTTTCAATGTTTGTGGCAACATTTCAATTAAACCAAATCAAAAGTGCTGGGCCAATACTGACCTCTGCAACATAACGATACATGGACATTGTCACACAATGAAAAAAAAAACACACACAAAAAAACAATCCTATTATGTTGCTTATAACATTTTGCGATAGTCAACCATTTTTGATCATGATTCAACATTTTTATATAGTATATCAAACGTTTGACTCACGCGTCTCAATATTGAAATAGTATACATACATTTTTAGATCGTACGTCAACATTTTTAATTTTGAGTATCTCGAAATTGATAGCATCGACAAAAAAAATTGTGGCGGGAATGGGCTTCCATAAGTGACATATCGAGTTCAACTGACATTTGTTTGCGATTGCCAGTAGTTTCCCTGAGATTACCACCTTTTAACTGTGGGTTTATTAATATCTAGTAATGTGGGTAACAGATTCAATGTCATGTCATTGCAGTTCTGCCTAACGTCGTTACTTAGCTAACTGATCTGAAGCAATGCACCGATAAAGACAGCACGTGTAAACACGTTAAAGTTGCCTTTGTATGATCGACACTCTTAAAACAACCGAGTTCGTCTTGGAGACTCCAGTTTGAGAAATAAATTCGGATTTACCTTTATTCATTGACTTTTACGGTCCTCTGCAAGTCAAACACATAGGAACTGTCTTGTGCGTCTAAAATAATAGTCCCCCCTGCAACTGCATGCTCTAAGACAATGTTCCGAGAATGACTGTCTCCTCAAAAATGACATTCTCCAGACAGCGTCATGTTTCAAACTGAAATTACATGCACATTTTAATAACGACAGTGATACAGCATACTATTTTCTGTTTTTCAAATGTGCAAACCTAAACATTTAAATGTTTTACTTTCAACTATTTTATTTGAAAGGTGGATTGGTATGACCTACAATACATATGCTATGAAAAATAACATTTAAAAATGTGATATTGCTACATCACTTGTTCGAGCAACGGTTTTGTTAATTCAATACAGCATAAAGCCATATAAAACAGTAGGCACACTTGATTTAGCTAAGCCCTGTGCAACCACAGGCTGGCAGTTTTCCCTTTTGAAAAAAAAAAAAACACAGTGCAGCAGTTGAGATTTATTTTTTAATATATATTTTTTACCTTTATTTAACTAGGCAAGTCAGTTAAGAACACATTCTTATTTACAATGATGGCCTAGGAACAGTGGGTTAACTGCCTGTTCAAGGGCAGAACGACAGATTTGTACCTTGTCAGCTCGGGGATTTGAACTTGCAACCTTCGGTTACTAGTCCAACACTAACCACTAGGCTACCCTGCCGCCCCCAGATTACCATTATTCATGACTCCAATTCCATTTTATTACATTGAGCCATTGGATGTCCCGTTCAGCCTTGTGAGGCAAATTCCCCAACGCTGTCTAAATGCTGCCTAAACGCAAATACGCCTCGCACGGAATAATGTTGAGCAAATATTTAGAACTTAACTTTCATATGAACGAGACAGAACTTGGAGGCTGTGCTTCAGTCAGTGAAACGTTGCTAAACTGCGTTCTGTAATCGTATCTTTCATATTTTATGGATTCTGTCTCGCTGTTACTGAAAGTTGAGTTCCAAATGCTTCCAAAACCGTATTGCAAGGAATATTAACATTTCTAAATGTTAAAACAGATAGTCGGGAATGTAGTTCACATGGAGCCAGCTGTACTCCATACCATCAGCTGAGAACCCAAGATGGGGACTGGATGTAAGCCCCTTTGTGTTCTCGAGAGCTGCAGTCGAGCTAAATCAAGTACGCCTACTAATAAACATAAAACACTAAGAACTGGATGCATAAAGAAACCTATTAGATTCAGAATAGATAATCATGACCAGTCAACAACACAGAACCAAACCGTATTGGATGTGAGATCTCTTCTTTAGCTTGGTGTGCGTTAATAGTTTTGATATTAGGCGTTTCTAAATTATCAGTTGGAGAGACAGATTCATTCTCCCAGTTTTCCTGTGTTCCTGTGTCTCCTGTTAAGCTGACGTTGATTGGCTGAGCGAAGGGGAAGGCATGGGCGTTGATTGGCTCTGGGGAGCCAGAGGTTCCGCTCTCATCCTGGTCTCTGGGTTGCTGGGAAACAAAGTGAGACTGGAAGAGAGCATGGATCTGGGAAAGGAAGGGACTTCCCTCCTCTGGCAGAGGCTCCAGATATCTCCCTAAAGATGCCATCATCTAAAGAGAGATACAGAGGGTGAGTCAGGAAGGAGAGAGTAGGTGAGACAGGGGTTGAGAGATAGAAGTGAGGCAGGTGTGGTGAGAGCAAGATGAGAAAAGACAGACAGCAGAAAGGAGGGGTTAGACAATAGAGAATGATAGGACTCTTTGT
Source organism: Oncorhynchus keta (assembly GCF_023373465.1). NCBI lineage: Eukaryota > Metazoa > Chordata > Actinopteri > Salmoniformes > Salmonidae > Oncorhynchus > Oncorhynchus keta. The sequence continues at coordinate 20,827,650 of NC_068446.1, forward strand.
ATTTTTCCCACTATGGCGACTGAGTTAGTAAACAAACTGAAAGGGTGCATACTGCCACCTAGTGTGCGGTTTGAAGACAACCGGTATAAAGACCAGGTTGGCAATTTAATGCCACCTGCATTTATGGAATGTTTGTTCACGAGTATAATTAATGGGCTGATCCCTCCCGATGAACCAGATAGAATTATGTGATCCTTCCTTAACCCATTTAAAGTCCCACTCAGTTAACTACTTCTAAAATGGTGAAAGTCCTCAATGGCACTACCTATGCTAAAACTGGCTTTTGCGCACTAGAGTCCCCTATCTCTATAGGTGAGACAGCGATATGAGCCAGGGAGGCAGTGTGATCTACCTTCTCTAGACAGGTCAGATGAGAGTCCCTGCGGAACAGCCTGTCCATCTGGACACTGCCGTGGGCATGCTTATATTTGCAGATGATCCACTCTGCCCTCCTCATCAGCTGGCCCCAGTCAGGCTGCTGCTGGGAACACTGGTAGTCAAACCTGTAGGGCAGCTCTGAGAAAGAAAGAAAGAAAGAAAGAAAGAGAGAGAGAGGATGAATATGCCAGGTTGACAATGGGTTGTAAAAGGGGTAATGTTAAGAGGTGTGTGTGTCGTACTCTGTGGTCCTGTAGGTCCTTGGTCCTCTCTGACCATCAGGCAGGTGGTCTGGGAACGTGGGGAGGGGTTAGCAGGGTCAAACGGACTCACGATCATCCCAATAAAGGGGGCTCCGCCTCGAGAGAAATAACTCTGAGCGAGAGAGAGGAGTGGCAGAGTCAAAACACACGTGCACACACACACACAGTCACATGCGCACTCACAGCTATATGTACCTGGAACTGGTCCTGTGTGTGTATATCCCGTAGAGAAGGGTTAGGGTGGAAGGTGGGGTGAGAGTGGTACCATCCCACTACAGCCGAGCCCAGGCTAGACAGCATCTCACAGGCCTGAGTCTGAGACAACGGGTCCATCTCACACTGCAGACCTGTACTCACACTGTTACAAGGCTCTGCTGCAAAGATCTAGGACAAAGACACACACGGATACAGAGAGACACACGCGGGATATACTAGTGTTATCAGTATTTCCTTTATCATCATCATCATCATCACCACCACAGTGGTGGCATCACCTTCAGGACTTTGTCCTCCTCGCTGTAAGCTCCTCCCAGTAGGCCGATAACCTCTCCCATCGACACATGAGCATGCTGGGTAAAAATACAAACAAAAAAAAAGACCTAAGCCTTGGTAAAGAACCCACACTGATATCTCGCTCTGTGTGTCCATGTGTAAACACAGTTGCTATATTAGATAAGATAGTACTCTATTACACAGTTCTTTATGAAGAGAGTACTTTATTAAATATATGTGTAGATGCATGTACTTACCATGTCCATGATGAGGAGAGCCTCAGCACACACTATCACCTGGAAGGGCTCTGGTCTGTCCTCTCCAAACACACAGCACGGAATCAACTGGAACGGATCCAACAACCTGATGATGGAGAGAGAGAGAGACTTAACACGGCATCTACAGTACACATTTATAAGGAACCACAGTATTTCGTAGTATACATCACCCTCACTCACCTTCTGTGCCTGGAGACTTTACAGGGTTTAGATTGCCGTCTCATCTCCTCTCTCCTCAGGGCTAGCTCCTCTGCACTCAGGTGCTCGTATGTCTGTCCCTCCAGGTCTTTAGCGTCACGCCAGTTCCCCCACACGTCCCTCACACGACGCTTCCTGGTTCGCTACGACACACAACCAATCAACAACCCATTAACAGCTTGTCATACACATCTCACATACACCTGATGAAGAGCCATCATGAACCTGACATAGAACTGTAATATAAATACAACAGTAGTGTATAAACCTAAGCCTGACAAATACCTAACATAGCTAAGTGTTGCCGTTTGGCCCAGCTAGAGTGATCTGATGGACAGTAGGGGGTCAGAGGTTAGAGGTCATGGGTTGTCTCACCATGCTCTGTAGTCTCTGTGCCAGTTGGTATTCCAGAGTGTCTCTGCTGTCTCTGGGTTTGGACCGATCCACCATCCTGGGACGGTTATACACCGCCTGGTCTGGATGGAGGGTGGAGACAGAACACAGGTCAGACAAAAAAAATGTAAGCAGAAAAATGTGCATAAGTAAGAGGAACAGAGAGAGAGACTGAGAAAAAGAAAGAGACAATGAATGACACACCAGAAAGTGAGTCCTAGTTACCACAGTTGAAGTTGATGGCTCCTATCAACTCCAGGTAGGTGTGTATTCTGCCAATACAGTTGACATCTCCACAGTTCTTCAGGCCAGGACGCACGGACGTCTTGTTCAAGTACTTGGGCTTGCTCTTCAACCTGAGACAAACACACACAAAAAGCATGTTGAAAATTAAACCTTGATGTCTCTGATTGGTGTGTGTGTGTGTGTGTACCATTGATCCAGGATGTAGTTCCTGATCCTCAGATATCTTCCTGGGGTTTTGGATGGTCGTCCCTCAAAGAATTCTGGGATAGCTTGTTTCTCCTCCTCTGTGATGGTTGCCGGGTCCAGCTCCACTTCCTGCTCGGGGTATTTAAGCTCCTCCTCTTCCTCTTCAGACTCCTCACCCTCCCCTGCCTCTGTCCACCTAGACCCCCCTGTATCCTCTCCAGACTCTACTGGGTCCCTCTGGGGCTCAGCAGTGCCCCCCTCACACTGTCCACTGGGGGCCTGCACTGCTAGGCAGGGGGAGGGGGTTGTGAGGGAGGATGGAGGGCTACAGTTAGGCTGCTCCTGATCAGTCTCTCCCAGGCTGGGGAGTGTCTGGTTGGATAGGTCCTGGTGGGTCTCTCCCTGGTTGTCCAGCTCCTCTGGGGCTCCAGGCTCACATGTCTCAGTATGAACTCCTGCCCGAAGTTCCTCTCCCTTCCCCTCAATCCTTCTGTTTTCTCCTATCACTCCAACCCCTCCTCCACTCCCTCCCTCATCGCTGAGGTCATCAGTGATGTCCACCTCTTCCTCCTCTTCGTCACCCAGTCTCTCTATCCGGACAACGTTGGTCAGAGCTGACAGATGGCTGGGGACAGACAGGCCAGAGGAGGAGAATGCTGAGCTTGTCTCTGGGACATGGCCTAACACCACCGGAGCTGTAGGAGGCGCCACAGCAGTAGTATTGCCCTCTGATTTAGCCTGCAGGCAGAGAGGAGGGAGAGACTGAAATGGTGAGAGGATGATGAGAGAGGACAGAGACTGGAGGATATCTCTAATATATCCTGGTTGGCTGAGCTGGGAGAGGTGTAGACTAGAGGACAGTGTTACCTTGTGTTTGAAGTACTGTCTGGCGTAGCTCTTAACCTGGAAAACGGTCCGGCTGCCTACCAGCTTGGAGATCTTAGTCCATCTACGGCCAAACTGAGCCTGCGGGTTCAGGGCATATAGAAAGTAGGGAGTCATTTAAGATCAATGAGACAGGAGAGGAAAGGAGAGGAAAGGAGAGGGTCATACCAGTCCTGTCTCAAACAGCACCTTCTCCTGCTGAGACCAGCGAGTGGCTGTCGAGGAGCCTGAAGCTGAGGACTTGGCTGGAGACCTGGGGACAACACGGCAGTCACAGTATCACGTCAGAGGGGAAAGAACACAATACGCCCGGAAGAGTTCACACACCAGGAAACCTGACTAACCTCTTCAATTTGGGTTTCGGGTTAGGTGGAGCGTTGGCCCACACACTCTCAGGCATCTCTTTACCTGTCAGATAATACCTAGAGAAGTGCTTAAGGAGTAGAACACATCATGTATCAAGACAGACAAACATTCCAATCTGACCCGGGGTGTGTCTACGGTCCATGAGAAGGATACTGCTCCTCCATCAACATGTTCTCGATCACTTCTCTGTTCTCTGCACTGATGGAGCGGTCCAGCTCCCACGGCTATTGGGGAGAGAAAGAGTCAACACACACACACACAGACCAATACACAGAGTACCCACTTAAATTCCATTGCATCATATTTCTTTGGTAGCAACACTTCTTACTAGGACACCAGTATTGGTCTTCCATGCTGACTGCATGTACTGGTTCTGGAGTAGCGCTGCTCTGTCACCGAAGTCCCTGAAATAGGAATTATAGTTATTAGCTATGTATGACTATGACAAATGTCATAACAAGGAGAACATAGAAAAGCAGGAACAGCTAAATGTTAGCTAGGGGATAGGTTCGTCTCTATTATATATGAACGGAGGATAAAAGTCAGAAAAGCAGGAATTCCTGATTAATCTGGAGAAAAATCCTCATCTGCTGCAGCAAAGACAGTGGAGTGGACGTTGGGTCATGAACGTTGGGTTTCGCGTGGACTGCGAGTCGATAATCACGTCATATGCAGGAACTCCCCTCGACCACGAAACAAACATTCTTTCCCATTGACCCCCATTGTAAGAGACAACTTCCTCGTAAATATTTTGCTGTTGTACTGAAATAACAAAACATGACAAAAGTCTATGTGTTGTTCAATGTACATGTAACGTTAACAAGGTCAAAAAAAATCCCGATCTATGGTTCACAATTCTCCCACGTAGGGAAATTGAGACTGCGAGATGAGCCCTGTGGTTAGAGTGGGAAATTGTGGGGACCCAAGTAGGGTACACATTTCCTCACATGTAAGACATATAAATAACAACTGCCTCTAAATTGTTTTATTTTTTTAATCCCTTTGAAAATGGTCTATGTGGCATCGAAAGGAGTCAAACATTTATTATAGTGTCAAAATGTACAAAAAAAAGTTCAGTAAGATAATTTGTCAGTCAGTCTCGTCTAAAACAGAGTTTGGAACCTCAGTGCGTCACAACGAGTAAATGAAGGTTGGTTTTGAATTCATCGTGCCCCCATGTGCCAAGATCCACGTGCAAATCTCCCCTCCGCTTCCCTTCATTAAGGGAGTTCTATTACGCTGGCCCGGGTTGAACCGGGCAATGGCACATGTTGTGAATGAGCCTAGTCAATATGACCTGATGACTCCTCCAGTCCCCAGACAGAACTCTGGTAACACGGAGACAAGAACAAGAAAATGCAGAAGGACAGGAAGAGGCCTCAACCACAAGCAGCAAGACCCAGTCAAAGGCAGAGAGGAAATGACGGCTGCGGGTAGACTGTATGCAGATGATCCTCTGCCGGAGGTTCGTATAATATGGCGAGACCCCCGCCAAACCTCGTCCCTGGGATGGAGTTGGTAGAGTTGCTTGATTGCACATGGGCCACGTGGGACACCGCGGATTGTCGTCAACTACAAAGGAACCAATGTGTTACCTAACTCTAGCTGTGTTCAAATACACACACTAACCATACTATTTCTGACTTAAATTGAGCATACAGTATGTCTATTGGTCATAGTGTGGATATAGTTAGTATGCCAAAAGTTCCCGGATATCGTACTACATTCGAAAAAAGACGAAGTATACAAGCAATGGACCCTCAGAGTCTACCTTCTATTGACCCTGTTGACTCATCAGTAGGAAAGATTTGTTTCTCTTTTGATCCATTCAACAACAGAGCGACACGATCCTTGTTTCAGCAGGATGTTGTATATCTTATGTCATGCCTTATTGGAATGGATTTATTGATAATATCTGTTGGAAAAAAGTTTGGATGTTGCCACACACATACCTACTTGTTAACAAAATTAAGGAAGTTTCCTTTAAAATTATTCAGAAATATTATCCTGCCAACCACTATATGAAGAAGTTTAAGGAAAACATCAACTCAAATTGCTCCTTTTGTAATGACCACCCAGAAACAGTGTTGCATCTTGTTTGGCATTGTATGCATGTAAGAAAACTGTGGCAAAACATCAGTAGGTTTATAATTGAACACATTTATGAAGATTTTACACTATTGTGGAGAGATGTACTGTTTGGATTCTTTACATACAATAGAAATAAGCTGAAACATTTTTATGTAATTAATTTCATTATTCTTTTGGCCAAATTTCATATACACAAATGTACATTTACAAACAGAAAACCACATTTTTCGTACCCTACAAAAATAAATTTAACTGTATTTTAAGACGGTTAAATGCTCTACTAACAAAAAAGCTGTTAGAATTGTGAGTATATGCATGTCCCTTAAAGTCCTTGTGTAATTGTAATGTGATATTGTACCCCCTAGCTCGATTGTCCATTGTTTGTCATCTATGTATGCTTGTGTTCCCTCATGTGCTTTATTTATTGGTTTGTTGTTAATAAAATAAAAATATCTAATTCTTTTAAAATACAAGCAATGGACACTATTTCCGTGCTTTTATAGGGCCCATAATCCAATTCTTCAGAAAATGGGCGTGGCATCACGTTTTCAGATTTGAAGAAAATGGTGGAAAATATGCAGCCGAAGTCCAACGCGAGTGGATACAAATTTAACCCAGTGTGCGCTCCGAGAGCGAAATGCTCTGAATTTTCAAACGCACTCTGGCACTCTAAATTGAATTTAAGAACACACCCGAAGTCATAAAATGTCTAGCTAGTAATTTGTTACGCTAACAAGCTAGCAAGCAGTTGCATAGCAACAGCATCAACTTCCGGTAGACAGACGAAGCACTAGTACTCTCAACTGAAGGGTTACCGTTTGTTAACAGTATACTAAAATGAACTAATAGTATTTAGTATATGCTCATTAAGTATGTAGTATACAGTATGTTAGTATGGGTATTCGAACACAGTTACTGGGGGAGCGCTCTTGTCAAATTAAAACAGTAATCTACACCACTTGGTCATGTTGTCAATAAGGCAGCTAGGTGAATCGTCTTTTCCATAAAATAAAATGTTAGAATTTTCAAACCAGCTTTCATTGGGAAGACAGACAAAGTGTTTTTATGAAAAGCAATTACTTTTTGAGCCGACTTAGCCGTTGGCCAGAGGGCACCTGGCTCACACCCGGGAGGCAGCCCAGTTCGAAAACGCTTGCACTCCCTTTTACCCGGTTTAAACTCCTCCCGCCGTGGTAATCTGGCCCAGATGAACAAACCCAGTCATTGAATGGCGCTCCATTGTTTCATGGCCTTCAATGCGTTTAAAGGTTCATGACCGTGTTAGACTGAAAAGCCCTATACGGATTGACCAACTATGGTTTGCATGCCCTGCCGAAGGACCCTTATCATGCGGAATAGGTGGTTGGAGTTTGTTGGTCCCCAGTGGTGGGGACTATACCGGTAGCTAGGTCATAGACTGCTGGTTATGTATACCTTGATAATACTTATCCCTAACTAGCCAGCTAATGTAAGCCTACCTCAATACAAATCTGATTTGGCTAGGAAACATTTCAAAAGGCAAATAGTTAGTTGGGGAAACCTTTTGTCATGATTGTGATGTCGCTAAATTGACTTTATATGCAGTATAACTTTAGCCAGCTAACAAAGATGGCAGGGACAATGTTATGAATTTCGCTAGTAACAGTGAAGTTAATGGCAACATTGCCATCTCACTAAAGTAAATTTGACATCATCATAATATGGTAAAGTTGTTTCCAAGTAATTATTTGCCTACTTTATCAATGTTATATTTCCATGCTACTAAATTAGTGCAATTTAGACTAAACAATCAGAATATCCTCTGGAGGTGCAACCCATATCTAGAGCACACATGTTTGATGTAGCTATGGTGGTAGTAGTTCATTCATGTCTGACTACAACAGTGCACTAACGAGCAGTAACAAACTCAAACCAACCCAGGGCCATAGCAAAACATGTCACAGTTGGTTGCATCGTGTAACGGCGCCACCGGCCTGAATCTAATCCAATCTGGCGCCAGTCAGTCTACATCTGTGAGGCATAGAATTATCTTCCAAACCAGATTACATTATTTCTCGAGCTATGTTTATCATTTCGGGATGATGACAATCGTTGAATGAATAGAACAGTCAGCCACATGTTGGCAAGTATCTGGCCAGCAACGTTCACCTGTCAGCGACAACAGCTTCCACAGGCTCATCATTTGTACAAATACAGAAGGTAACACACTTCATTACTTTGATACATTTGATAAACCAATTGTAAATGAAATTTATGTAAACTGACATTATTTGTTGCTTATTTTGTACTTCTTAGACGCATATAATGTCCAGGGCATACCTAGCCTGCTGGAACCAGCCTGATCGTTGTGCTCACGATTCCAGTTCACTTCATGTGCCAACTGAATCTCAGTTCATGTAGTAAGTAGTACGAGCAACACAAATGAGGAACAAATGATTCAATTGGCACATGCACATTCACGCCGAGTTGAGCAACACAACTGGTGGTTGTATTGGATAAGTTTTTATTAAAATAATTAATTTCAGCAACCTGCGGAAGGGCCGCAGTTGTACAGGACAAAGCGTTTTCGGAATTGACCATTTTTTACAAGAATCGACTGATGGTAACAATTTTGTTACTAGCAAATCCTGCGACCAGGAGTTGAGTGTTCCTCATCTAACTGCCTGTAGCTATTGAAGTCAACCTGCAGGTTAGTTTGTTGCGATTGACTAGAAAGGGCAAGGTTCTGAAAGATGGGTGTGTCTTTGTGGTGGCAAGGACACACCCCCAAGCCAACTCACATTTGGATTCTGTCATGGCCGCCAGCATTTCTTGAGGAGCAAGCCCAAAAATGAGGCCAAATCAGCAGGTGCAGTTCCCCTTTAATTTGTTTAGTATAACTCCACTACTACTTGTAGCTGTACAGTCTGTTTGTGTTGTTGGTCTTGACTAGCTTAATGTTTCAGGTTAATATCTAACTAGCACTCCCAGGGCTACTAACACAGTCATGAAAAGGGGAACGAGGTACATCAGAGTAGGGGTTCCTAATGGAAATATGCAAATAAATGCTAGAACGCGCCAATAGGATCTCACCATCTCGTGCTTGGCTCACTTCAACTGATTAATTTGTTTCAAATTGGAAACGACAGGCTCTGGTCAATCTTGGGGTAGTTTTAAAAAATCTTTGATATTACGTATTTTTTGTAAGAAGTGGGAACTCAGGAGCAGGCAATGTTGAAAAGTAATCTTTAGACATGTTTCTTAAACTGTAGGTATGCAATTGACTAAAACAAGCAGACAATTGTATTTGAATTGTTGTTGTTGCTGTGAACCAATGGTGTAAGTATGGGTTGTGCGTATGGAACATCTTTTATTTGATCTCAAAATACATGGGACGTACATAGCGTTTATTTTTGTTCAGTATAGCTCGAATAAGTCTTAACAACCCTGTTGTCGAAACCAGCTATAGCTAACGTTAGCTAGCTAAGTCTACCGTGCTAGCCACGCCTATTGAGTTTCCAATTGGTTATTTAATAGCTGATTCTTTGAATCGTCCAAATATCTAAACTGTATATTAATTCATTTTAGCCCATCAAACACAGAAACGCTCTTACCCTAAATCAGGATCACATTCGTCTCCTTCGATATCAACGACATCCAGCTCGTCCGCCATGTTGGCGAGCCAAATTTCAAACAAGGGGGCAAGAGCGTACTCACACAATACCGACATGATTCCTCGACAGCGACACTAAGTGGTGAGCGATGGTCACTTTTAAACAACGTTTTGCTTTCGTCATTACTACTGATAAATGAAAGATTGTATAACAAGTGCTGGATCTGTATAAAGTTTATTTCTCACCAACCTACCAACCATTTGAAGTCAAAGGAAACAACGTGACATGTTCAGAAAAGTAGAAGTAGGATTGTTTCATTTACATCTACAGAACATTCTGATAAATATCCCAGAATATGTTCTCCTCCTTGTTCCATCAGATTAGTAAAATAACACCATCCTAAACAGCTTGTCTGTAAGGTAAGAGTTCAGTCTGTTCTTCAAAATATAATATTGTCTTGTTCAGAAAGGAACAAAAGGTTGGAGCAGAACAGTGAAATTCTGTGGATTTTAAACACTTAATTTCACTTATTAAAATCACCCAATGTGATGCTTGTTTGAGCATCAGCTAAAATACTAATGACAGACCATGGTGGGCAGAGAGAGGCAGTGGCAATACAACCATTACAATGGGCGAGTTAATTTGGCATGACTCGGTGTAGGTGGACTAATGAAATGGTCTAAAATGCGTAAACTCTGCCCCTCCGGGGCACCATGCTATGCAAAACTAACTCGCCCAATGGTTTGAGTAGCTGTAAATGAGAGGGAGCTCATAATAGCACATTGCAAGACCCCTCAAACATCACAATTTTATGTTGTTATTCTTTCAATGTCAAAGAGTGGATACTGCATCACTGTAATATTTCATATTTCAAAGCAGGGATAGGTTGAAAGCTGGGCTCCCGAGTGGTGCAGCGGTCTAAGGCACTGCATCTCAGTGTAAGAGACTTCACTATAGTACCTGGTTTGAATCCAGGCTGTATCACATCCGGACATGATTGGGAGTCCCATAGGGTGGTACACAATTGGCCCAGCATTGTCTGGATTTGGCCGGAGTAGGCAGTCATTGGAAATAATAATGTTCTTAACTGACATGCCTAGAAAAATAAAGGTTCAATTAAAAAAAATATATATAGATATTTTTTTTAAAGCCAGTCCTATAGGTGAGATTGTGAGCAGTTCACTGTCCAGCCACAAGATGGAGGTGTGGTGTTACTCAACACAGCAGCACAGTGAGTATTTATAGGAACATTTCTGTAATATAGGGAGCATTTTAGAGAGCATTCAGACAACTTGTTTGGCTGCTCCAAAATCTTGGCACATATCAGTGTATCAACCACACGTGTGTACATTTGTAGCTCTGTCATGTACACTATTGGACAACCTACAAAATAAAGCCAAATAAGTCAATTAGTGGATCTCCCAACCACTCCCCACCTCATTCAGTCCCAAGCAACCCTTCTCCAAGAAACCTTCCATGCCCCAATGAGGTGCAGGGTGTGGTTGTTAGAAATAGAATGTGGTCACTAGAGAAAAAGAGAGGGGCAGAGCGGACTCCACATCTCATCAGTCTGTAGGACTGAAACCAGACTCTCCTGTCGGCACCAAGTCTGACATTAGACCATCAGGACATGAGTTATAGGTGGAAGTCAGGAGGAGGAGGGAGTGGAAGAGTACAGCAGTGATTTAGAGGGTTACGGAATAAACTATTCCCTTTCCCCTACTCTACTCACCAAGCAGTCAAAAGGCCAGCCACAGAAAGGAGGGCTGGCACTGGCAGGCAACAGATGTTTCTATGAAGAAATGTGTTCGTGTGTGGGTAAGAGATTGTGTGAGTATCTGAAAGAGTGAAAGTGTGTGTGTGCGTGCACATGCTGTCCACTCGAGCCACGGTTTGGAAGGCAAACGTTTTGGTAGTATGGCACAGACTACTAAATCAAAATCTCTACAGGTATATCAACAACCTACTCCAGTAAAAGGCTTGGCAACATGACTTACAGATCATATACTGGGAGACATTGAAAGATGTGACAGACAGGGCAGTCTCACCTCAGTGTCTGGAAGACAAAGTTGAGAGGTAACATTACCATATCAATGGGTAACACTTGTTCGTTATGCTCGCTTTTAAAAGCCAATGACTCTGAAGGTCTGGCTGGTGTCTCACCCTCCACTGATTTTTAGATAGACAAGAGCAGATACGAATACTGTCCCTCAGCAGCTAGACAGAGCAGATACGAATACTGTCCCTCGGCAGCTAGACAGAGCAGATACGAATACTGTCCCTCGGCAGCTAGACAGAGCAGATACGTATACTGTCCCTCGGCAGCTAGACAGAGCAGATACGAATACTGTCCCTCGGCAGCTAGACAGAGCAGATACGAATACTGTCCCTCGGCAGCTAGACAGAGCAGATACGAATACTGTCCCTCGGCAGCTAGACAGAGCAGATACGAATACTGTCCCTCGGCAGCTAGACAGAGCAGATACGAATAGTGTCCCCCGGCAGCTAGACAGAGCAGATACGAATACTGTCCCTCGGCAGCTAGACAGAGCAGATACGAATACTGTCCCTCGGCAGCTAGACAGAGCAGATACGAATACTGTCCCTCGGCAGCTAGACAGAGCAGATACGAATAGTGTCCCCCGGCAGCTAGACAGAGCAGATACGAATAATGTCCCCCGGCAGCTAGACAGAGCAGATACGAATAATGTCCCCCGGCAGCTAGACAGAGCAGATACGAATAATGTCCCCCGGCAGCTAGACAGAGCAGATACGAATACTGTCCCTCGGCAGCTAGACAGAGCAGATACGAATACTGTCCCTCGGCAGCTAGACAGAGCAGATACGAATAGTGTCCCCCGGCAGCTAGACAGAGCAGATACGAATAATGTCCCCCGGCAGCTAGACAGAGCAGATACGAATAATGTCCCCCGGCAGCTAGACAGAGCAGATACGAATAATGTCCCCCGGCAGCTAGACAGAGCAGATGAAGAGACTGGATGGGTAGGTCATTTGTGTCTAAGGATGTGTGATGAATGTGAGTGCATGTTGTACATAAAAACCAATGAGTTACAGTTGCATCTTCACCACCAGTCCCCACTCCCTATTGGCTGGCTGATCAAGACAGAGCTGCCGGTCCCTCCCCGACCCCTCCCAGTGGGCGGGTTGTTACGTGCGTGTGTGTCTCTTGTCGTCGAACAGCGAGCGGATGAGGTAGACCTGCACCCCTGTCACCAGCACCATCACCAGCATGTTGGTCATGGACCACATGTTGACCCGGTTGTAGTTGGACTCTTGTATGTTGCGGTCGCGGGCCTCGAAGGCTTTGAGCAGCGTCTGTATCTGAAGGCTCTTCCCCAGCCGGGCTTTAACACTGTTGATGGTGTCCTGGAGAGCAGAGGGAAAAAGAGGTTGGTAATGGTTTGGGTTATTCTGATAGTCATACAAGCATCTTGGAACTAGAATCCAAAAATACAGAGTAGGCCAGACTTCAGGGGCATAGAGATTATGTATGCTGACTGACAGTAATATTCCCTACTGGGGAGGTCCCTGGAGACAATGTAACAGGATGGGGGAAGGGGTGGGTGCATGTTAACAAACCCTCCATGTTGGCGAGTCCTCAAAGGACAAACACGACTTCCTCCACAGCTGTACTTTACACTTCCTGTCCCTGACCAACTGACGCCTGTGTCCTGATACACGGGGTGGGGTCTGGTATAAAGATAAATCCATTCTGCTTTCAGGTGATTGTGTGGTTATTGTTGTGACATTGATGCCTGTGGTGCTCGGTCTCTCTGACCTTGTGCCGTTGTATTGGCAGTGTGTGTGCTGTGTCAAAGTGACACCACCTGTGTGGTTGTGTGCTCTGTGCGCTGACATGTTGTAATGCCAGCAATCTCTACTTCAGAAAGGACAGACAAAACACCAATGTGAGACGGCAGGCCTCAGACGAGACGGCTTCTGCCTGCCTTGTCACACAAAATACACTAGGACCGGGACAATACCAGTATCAGCAAAAATGAAAACCCGAAGAAGACTAAACTCTTTGGTCCTTTAAAAACCTGCTGTATGTAAAATAGTGTGCTATAGCTTGGAAAATGAATAAATGTGACTCTGGATGACAACATGTTTGTTTCCAACATTAGGGCTGTTTTTCAAAATAAATTAAATCTGCTTGGTGCTTTGTTTCCTTGCCACGATTACCAACGTCCCGGCCCAACAATACACCACTCTACCATTACTAATCTAATTTACACAGGGATTCTTTTTTGATGATCCAGTATCACATTCAAAAAACTAAAGACGCGTGAATTCTGTGAAATGTTGTGTGAGAAATCACACCCCCTCGCATGACGTGCTACAGATGTCTGACACGTGTCCTGTTGCATATCAAAGCAATGCATGCTTACTAACCAGGTCTTCTAGGGGAGTGTCCGAAATGGCGCCCGATCCACTATATAGTGACCTACTGTTGATCAAGGCCCATAGGGTATATAGCCCATCGGTGCCTTGGTGTAGTATAAGTGCGGCCCCTCACCATGATGTCCTCCAGCTTCATGTCCAGCATGTCAGTCCCATGGATGTACTCCTTCCAGTCCTCTGGCTCCAACCCTTCCTGTTCCATGTTGTCCATGATCAGCTCGAAGAAAATTATCTTTTCCGATACTGCCGAGAACGAGTTGTCAAAACAAAACATGTAGTCTCCGTCCTCCGTCTCTACACTAAAGGAAACACACACCGGGAGAGTGTAAGAGAGAGAGCGTGTGTGTCCTCCATGTGAGTGTGTATTACACACTTGCGTGGTGGTGTTCGTGTCTCTTACGTGTGTACTCCGTCTGACTTGCGGTGGTCGCTGTACAGAACGTGTCCAGTAGGAGAGGACAGGCTGAAGTCAACGTCCAGACCTGCTCCGTCCAACACCTGAGGACACACAGATGAGACAAGTAAGATGGGTGAGAGGAGAGACATGTCAGAGAGCTGCTGCTGAAAGGTTTCAGAATAAGCAGATGGCTTCACAATGTGTGAAGTCCATACAAGACATGAGTAAAGAAACCAGTTCCTTCCTGGTGTCGGTTTCTCTACAGTTTCATCATTAGTTCAGGGAAATTCCACGGTAACAGAGTGATGTGGAGACTCAGATTTTTCACTTTTCAAAATGTCCAGCGTTAAACCTTATCTATCTATGCACAAGGACTAGTTATAACAATTTCCACTTAACGTTTTACAAAGACACATTTACTGGAACAGTGCAGGTGCAAAGTTTGGTAACAGAATGACGGAACAAACGGCACAAACAGTCATTCTGTTACCAAACTGCATCTGCAATGTTCTTAAAGTAAATATGTTTTTGTAGCATTTTCTGTGGAAATTGTTAAACTTCTTGATGCACCCATCCCGTTGGCGGGATCATTTTTTGTCCACCGCTGAATTGCAGAGCGCCAAATTCAAATTAAATTACTAAAAATATTTCATTTTCATGAAATCACAAGTGCAATATAGCAAAACACAGTTTATCTTATTGTTATTGTTAATCCACCTGGCGAGTCAGTTTTCAATAAAGCTTTTCGGTGAAAGCATACCAAGCATTTATGTAAGCAAAATATTACAAACAGCTAGCAGCCAAGTAGATTGGTCACGAAAGTCAGAAAAGCAATAAATTAAATCGCTCACCTTTGATCTTCGGATGTTTGCACTCACGAGACTCCCAGTTACACAAATGTTCATTTTGTTCCATAAAGATTATTTTTTATATCCAAAATACCTCCATTTGGTTGGCTCGTTATGTTCAGAAATCCACAGGCTCGAGCGGTCACGACATCGCAGATAAATAGAGCATGGCGTTTGTAATGCCAGGGTAGTGGGTTCGATTCCCGGGACCACCCATACGTAGAATGTATGCACACATGACTGTAAGTCGCTTTGGATAAAAGCGTCTGCTAAATGGCATATATTATTATTATTATTATTATAGTATCCGTAATGTTTGTAGAAACAGTTCAAACGTTTTTTATAAATCAACCCTCAGGTTGTTTTTACAATATATAATCGATAATATATCAACCGGGAATGTAGCTTTTTCAATAGTAGAGAGAGAGAAAAAATGGCCGTACCAAGCTGTTGCGCATACAAAACGCTGCTGGCACCCAGCCATACAATGACGTGATGTGATCTTTCTCGCTCATTTTTCAAAATAAAAGCCTGAAACTATGTCTAAAGACTGTTCACACCATGGGGAAGCCATAGGAAAAGGAATCTGGTTGATATCCCTTTAAATGGAGCGAAGGCAGGCTATGGAACATGGAGCTTTCAAAATAGAAGCCACTTCCTGGTTTGATTTTCCTCAGGTTTTTGCCTGCATTATCAGTTCTGTTATACTCATAGACAATATTTTGACAGTTTTGTAAACTTTGGTGTTTTCTATCCTAATTGGACATTTATATGCATATTCTAGATTCTGAGCCTGAGAAATAGGCAGTTTAATTTGGGTACATTTTTCATCCAAACATCAAAATACTGCCCCCTGCACTCAAGAGGTTTTAACTAGTCATTGTGCATAGAAATGTGTGGTTTGTTTAACTTTAATCAACATTTTTAAGTGACATATCAGTCTCAGCATCACTCTTACCATGGCAATGCCCTTCAGCATTTCCACATCTCTGTCTGCTCTGTTGTTTAGGGGCAAAGAATGTCAAGGTTTCCAAACTGAATTACAAAATGTCTAGTTATTAGTATTTCAAAAACACAGACATTCAACAGAGGCCATGAAGAACTTAGTTTGTGGAGCTGCTCAGTTCTAAGGACATTATTAACATTTTGTTTTCACTCCAAGGGCAGGGGTGGGGTTCCAGCATGCCACAGAGATAGCTTGTCTGTGGTGGTAGACACAACAATAGGGAACTTAGATGTCGGCTACAGTGATGGTATGACAATCCCTCAATGTCATTAATGTTAACATAACCTCTTATTTTCTTTGAAATAGGTCTTTACCAAAGTTCTATGTTGAGATATGTTACGTCGCACTCCACAGTGCCCTTTCCCACATGGACAAACACCCATGTGTCACAATGGCGCCGGAGGAGATGGCTGCCGCTTTACAGTCTCCTAATCAATTGTGCTATTGTGTGTGTTTTCTCGTTATTTATAACTTATTTTGTACATAATGTTAATGCCACCGTCTCTTATGACCGAAAAGAGCTTCTAGGTAATCGGACAGTGATTTACTAATCCTCGTACTGGAAGAAGATTTTATCATCTTTAATGAGTCAGATGCAAAGGATTTACTTCAGACAACTGACAAGGCCCACATCCCTGTCATTCGCAGGAGAAAGATGGAGATACCAGGGACGTAGGTTGGGGTGCCTTGTAAGGATCCAACGGCGAGTGGGTAATCTGCCTTTAACATCAGTCCTATTAGCCAACGTACAATCATTGGACAACAAAATAGACTAATTACGATCACATATCCTACCAACGGGACATTGAAAACTGTAATATCGTATGTTTCAAGTCGTGGCTGAACAACGATATGAATAACATATAACATAACATACCTCCTCCGGTATATTTGTAAACAACAGCTGGTGCAAGAAATCTAATAGTGAGGAAATCTCTAGGTTTTGCTCGCCTGAGGTAGAGTGTCTCATGATAAACTCTCTTGGTAGATAGTGTGGTCTACAGCTTATCTATATTCTTTGTAGCTGTCTATTTACCCCAAACCGATGCTGGGACTAAAACCTCACTCAATGAGCTGTATTCCGCCATAAGCACACAGGAAAAAGCTCATCCAGAGACAGCGCTCCTAGGGACCGGGGACTTTAATGCAGGGAAACGTATTTGTTTTACCTAATTTCTAACAGCATGTTAAATGTGCAACCAGAGGAAAAATAACTCTGGACCACCTATACTCCACACACAGGGATGCATACAAAGCTCTCCCTCGCCCCCCCCCCATTAGGCAAATCTGACCATAATTATATCCTCCTGAATCCTGCTTACAAGCAAAAACAAAAGCAGGAAGAACCAGTGACTCGGTCAATGCAATGCAAAAGTGGTCAGATGACAAAGATGCTAAGCTACAGGACTGTTTTGCTAGCACAGACTGGAAAATGTTCCACGATTCTTTTGATGGCATGAGGAGTACACCACATCGGTTACTGGCTTCATCTAAGTGCATCGATGACGTCATCCCCACAGTGACTGTATGTACATACCCAAACCAGAAGCCATGGATTACAGGCAACATCCGAACTGAGCAAAATGGTAGAGCTTCCATTTCCAAGGAGCGGGACTCTAACCCAGAAGCTTATAAGAAATCCCACTACGCCCTCCGACAAACCATCAAAAAGCTAAAGTGTCAATACAGGACTAAGATTGAATCATGCTACACTGGCTCCGACGCTCATCAGATGTGGCAGGGCTTGCAAGCTATTACAGACTACAGAAGGGAAGCACAGCCGCGAGCTGCCCAGTGACACGAGCCTACTAGATGAGCTAAATTACTTCTATGCTCGATTCAAGCCAAGCAACACTGAAGCATGCATGAGAGCATCAGTTGTTCCGGACGACTGTGTGATCACGCTCTCCGTAGCCGATGTGAGTAAGACCTTTAAACAGGTCAAAATTCACAAGGCCGCAGGACCAGACGGATTACCAGGATGTGTACTCTGAGCTTGTGCTGACCAACCAGCAAGTGTCTTCACTGGCATTTTCAATCTCTTCCTGTCCGAGTCTGTAATACCAACACGTTTCAAGCAGACCACCATAGCCCCTGAGCCCAAGAACACTAAGGTAACCTGCCTAAATGACTCACACCTGTAGCCATGAAGTGCTTTGAAAGGCTGGTCATGGATCACATAAACACCATTATCCCAGAAACCCTAGACCCACTTCAATTGCATACCTCCAACAGATCCACAGATGATGCAATCTCTATTGCATTCCACACTACCCTTTCCCACCTGGACAAAAGGAATACCTATGTGAGAATGCTATTCGTTAACTACAGCTCAGCGTTCAACACCACAGTGCCCACAAAGCTCATCACTCAGCTAAGGACCCTGGGACTAAACACCTCCCTCTGCAACTGGATCCTGGACTTCCTGACGGGCCGCCCCCAGGTGGTAAGGGTAGGTAACAACACATCCGCCACACTGATCAACACGGGGGCCCCTCAGGGGTACGTGCTTAGTCCTCTCCTGTACTCCCTGTTCACCCATAACTGAGTGGCCACGCACGACTCAAACACCATCATTACGTTTGCTGATGACAACAGTGGTGGGCCTGAGTGGTAGTGCCAAGTCTAGGTCTAAAAGGCTCGTTAACCACTTAAGACTGCTGAACAATTAATCAAATGGCCACCCGGACTATTTGCATTGCCCGCCCTTGTTTTACACTCCTGCTACTCCCTATTTATTATCTATGCATAGTCACTTTACCCCTACCTATATGAACAAATTACCTCAACTAACCTGTACCCCCACACATTGACTCTGTACTGGTACCCCCTGTATATAGCCTCATTGTTATTTTGTGATACTTTTACATTTTTATTTATTTTTTACTTTAGTTTATTTAGTAAACATTTTCTTAACCAACAATGAAAATAATTAAGGGGTTGTAAAGTAAGCATTTCACAGTAATACACCTGTTATATTCAGCGCATGTGACATAACATTTGAATTTATTTGATGTCATTCAGGGCCACTACTTAATTTGAAAACATTGTAAACACATCAGCAGAGCACCATTAAGGCAACGAAAGAGGAGTTACAGGGACCAATAATGTAATATCATTATTCTTCGAAAAGAGCATTAGGCCTATAGCTAAATCTGGTAAAATGATTCCCAGAAGATAGCGACCCTACCGTTATGCTTGTTGTTTACACTGAGTTGCATTGAGGTCGGAATGCAATCATGGTTACGTTAAGACACCTGGAGCCGGGATATGGGTCAGAAAACATACATCAATGCAGCGATTGGATATGCCACTTTCCTC
Source organism: Oncorhynchus keta (assembly GCF_023373465.1). NCBI lineage: Eukaryota > Metazoa > Chordata > Actinopteri > Salmoniformes > Salmonidae > Oncorhynchus > Oncorhynchus keta. The sequence continues at coordinate 20,847,013 of NC_068446.1, forward strand.
AATTGTATCTATGGCCACACTTATACAACAAGTTTGAAATACTGCTAGTTTTCCTGGAAAACTGACCTTTTTGTCCTCATGCTAACTAGCAGTAGCCACCGTAGCCATTTTGGAATGGCTGCATCAGCTGTGCAATTCCATAATGGCTACTGTGGCTCAGGAAGTTTTAAATATTTGGCATGGGCCCTCACAGCCACAAAGATATACAGGTGCACCATTGAGAACATCTTAACTTGGTGCATACCACTTGGTATGGCAAGTGCTTGGCATTCGACCGCAAGGAGCTACAGAGGGTAGTGCATATGGCCAGGTACATCACTGGGACCTAGCTCCTTGCCAACTAGGACCTCTATACCAGGCGGTGCTAGAGAAAGGCCCTAAAAATTGTCAAAGACTCCAGCCACCCAAGTCAGATCGTTCTCTCTACTAACGCATGGCACCGATGCACCAAGTCTGGAACTATCAGGACCCTAAACAGCATCTACCCCAAGCCATGAAACTGATAAATAACTTTTTGATTCAGCACATATTCTGCTGCTGCTACTGTTTATCTGCCAGTTTTATTCCTAGTTATATGGACATAGAGGTCAACCGATTATGATTATTGGAGGACCAAAAAAGCAGATACCGATTAATCTGACATTTTTTTTTACAATTTGTAATAATGACAATTACAACAATACTGAATGAACACTTATTTTAACTTAATATAATACATCAATAAAAATAATTTAGCTTCAAATAAATAATGAACATGTTCCATTTGGTTTAAATAATGCAAAAAAAGTGTTGGAGAAAGTAATATGTGCAATATGTGCCATGTAAAAATGTGTGCCATGTAAAATATGTGCCATGTAAAAAAGCTAACGTTTAAGTTCCTTGCTCAGAACATGAGAACATATGAAAGTTGGTGGTTCCTTTTAACATGAGACTTCAGTATTCCAAGGTAAGAGGTTTTAGGTTGTAGTTAATATAGTATTTACAGGACTATTTCTCTCTATACCATTTGTATTTCATATACTTTTGACTATTGGATGTTCTTGTAGGCACTATAGTATTGCCAGTGTAACAGTATAGCTTCCGTCCCTCTCCGCGCCCCTACCTGGGCTCGAACCAGGAACACACCGACAACAGCCACACCAGAAGCATCGTTACCCATCGCTCCACAAAAGCCGCGGCCCTTGCAGCGCAAGGGGAATAACTACTCCAAAACTAAAAGCGAGTGACATTTGAAATGGTATAAGCGCACACCCAGCTAACTAGCCAGCCATTTCACATTGGTTACACCAGCCATCAGGCTGATAGGCTTGAAGTCATTAACAGCGCTGTGCTTGCAAAGAGCTGCTGGCAAAATGCACAAAAGTGCTGTTTGAATGAATGATCAATGAATGATGAATGTTTGAATGTTCTATCAAATCAGACTTAATTATAACATAACACACAGAAATACGAGCCTTTGGTCATTAATATGGTCAAATCCAGAAACTAATCATTTCGAAAACAAAACGTTTATTTCAGTGAAATACGGAACCGTTCGGTATTTTATCTAACGGGTGGCATCCCTAAGTCTAAATATTCTTGTTACATTGCACAACCTTCAATGTTATGTCCCAATTACGTAAAATTCTGGCAAATTAGTTCGCAATGAGCCAGGCAGCCCAAACAGCTGCGTGCAATGAACGCGAGAGAAATGACACAATTTCACCTGGTTAATATTGCCTGCTAAACTGGATTAGTAGTTATAACTAGTGATTATGATTGATTTTTTTACAAGATAAGTTTAATGCTAGCTAGCAATTTACCTTGGCTTCTACTGCATTCACGTAACAGGCAGGCTCCTCGTGGAGTGCCTCGTGGTTGCAAGATTGGATCCCCTGAGCTGACAAGGTGAAAATCTGTCATTCTGCCCCTGAACCACGCAGTTAACCCACTGTTCCTAGGCCGTCATTGAAAATAAGAATGTGTTCTTAACTGACTTGCCTAGTTAAATAAAAGTATATTAAAAAATAATCATAATTGGAAATCGGCGCCCAAAAATACAGACTTCCGATTGTTATGAAAACTTGAAATCGGCTATTCCGATTAATTGGTCGACCTCTAGTACATATGTACCCCGTACATAAAACCAAGGAGTGTGTATAATTTGTGGAACGTTCCAACAGGAATCTGTTCCAAAAACTTCATAAAGTACTTGGTTGCCAACAAACAATGCATACAAAGTAGCAATTCACCTAACTAGCTGGGGAATAGGCATCAACTCACCACGTAGCTTATTCTTAATGTTTGTCCAAAGGTTACCAGAGTGAGGACAGACATTTTTCAGAATTAACTTTGTTTGTGAAAAACTTAATGAAATAGCCCAATCCCTACCCGGTACCTTATTCTGCCGCTATACAACTTTGTATGCAATGTTTGTTGGCAACCTGGTTATTTACGAAGCTTTTGGAACAGATTCCTGTTGGAAAGTTGCACAAATTATACCCGCCCATTGTTGGGAAGGACCCGTAAGTAACGTAAACTCACCCCATTCCGTACAAATGTGCACAACCGCAACATTCAAATGAGGCTACAAAGAAAACTAATGGGACTGTAGCGAATGTGTTGACATCAAAATCAGGGGTGTGAACTAGGTTTCTATTCAAGCGTTGATCGACATGGTAATGGCTCTATAGTATTGGAGAATTTTTTTTTTTTTTTTAAACTGAACCTCCGTTACATCTTGACGTGTCATGTCGTAAAGTACAGCACGCATAAAGCAATTATTTCTGTGTTACAATCTTTCTCCACCAGGTGTAGCACTTCTATCATCCTTTAACCTGTTGCGACTCTAGGGGCATTTTCATTTTTGGAAAAAAAAAACGTTCCCGTTTTAAACGGGATATTTTGTCAGGACAAGATGCTAGAATATGCATATAATTGACAGATTTGGATAGAAAACACTAACGTTTCCAAAGCTGTAAAGATATTGTCTGCGGGTATAACAGAACTGATGTTGCAGGCGAAAAGCCTGAGAAAAATCCAATCCGGAAGTGCCCCATATTTTGAAAGCGCTGCGTGCCAATGAGTCCCCATTGAGCTGTGAATGTGCTATGAACCAGCTTACACTTTCTACGTATTCCCCAAAGGTGTCTACAGCATTGTGACGTAGTTTTACGCATTGATGTTGAAGAATACCCGTAGGGGGCTACATTGCGCAAGTGGTCACATGATGTTCCCGGAGAAAATCTCGCATAAAGTACAGAGGTAGCCATTATTCCAATCGCTTCTACTGAGAAACCAATTGTCCCGGTGGATATATTATCGAATAGATATTTGAAAAACACCTTAAGGATTGATTCTAAACAATGTTTGCCATGTTTCTGTCGAAATTATGGAGCTAATTTGGAATATTTTTCGGCGTTGTCGTGACCTCAATTTCCGGTCGATTTCTCAGCCAAACGTGAAGAACAAATGGAGCTATTTCACCTACAAAAATAATATTTTGGGAAAAAATTAACTTTGGCTATCTACCTGGGAGTCTCGTGAGTGAAAACATCCGAAGTTCATCAAAGGTAACCGATTTCATTTGCTAGCAAGGCATAATGCTATGCTAGGCTATCGATAAACGTAAACAAATGCTTGTCTAGCTTTGGCTGTAAAGCATATTTTGAAAATATGAGATGACAGGGTGATTAACGAAAGGCTAAGCTGTGTTCCAATATTTCACTTGTGATTTTCATGAATAGGAATATTTTCTAGGAAGATTTGTCCGTTGCGTTATGCTAATTCATGTCAGATGATGACAACGGTCCCGTTCACGGGATGGGGTGTCACTAGAGGTTAAAAACAAGAAATGGACAGTGACGGGGGTAAGGGGGGATACCTAGTCATTTTTTTCATCATTGCATGCGATCATCATTCTCAAAGCCGCTGTTTAAGATCACTTTAGCACCGCCCTAAAAAGCTGATTCAAATTCGACAAAAACCTTCAAATAGGTATGTAATCACATTATATAAACTCTTTAGTGTTTTATTTACATTTTAGATGCTAAGGTGATAAGTTGGACAGATCGAGTGAAAAAAAAGACATTTTCCCACACAACATCTCTTCTTCTCACTATCACGCATTAGTTTCGCTTCCCCACCCACCCGCCATTTTTAAAAAGAGCAGACAGGCTCATTGCCTGCTTGAATTTTCAGAAACGGGCAGCGTTTAGGTCATGTAATTGATTCTTTTGAAAAGGGGAGGAATTGTGCTTTACAATGGTATTGACATTACAGTTGATCTGGAAGTATTACGTTTTTGGGGCGCTAAAATAAGGGCAATTGTACGGACCAAGGCGATGTTCGAGTTTACGTTAAGCATTTCACTTCTAGTCTTCACCTGTATACGAAGCATGTGACGATTACAATTTGATATTATTAGTAGACCGTCTACAAAGCTGCCCTCGCGAGTTCTAGCAAATGTATCTGCTCATGTACACATTTTTGGTTCACACTTTCAACCAATAATAACCCCTCGAACCTGATATTCTATCTCCAGCGATGCGTCCTTCTTCATGGTCTGGAAGAAGCACTCCTTTCGTCCGGAAGGGAGTGTAAATGTGAAGTCGCTGTCCATGCTCTGGGAGAACGCGGCCACCATGAACATCTCAGATACCAGCACCGAGAACAGGCACAATAACCCCCGGACCACGTCCATGGTCTCCTGCTGCCTTCACCACACACGGAACAAGCGGGAAATAACTATAGATGTTGACTCCGTAAAGAGACGAGTGCTAGCTAATGCTCGTCAACTTCTCCTCACATCTATTCTGTTGGACAGCTCACCGTACGAGATAGCAATCGCAATGTGAGGACCTTGCCTTAAGAATGGACATACATTTCTCTCAAATAGTTGGAATGTAATTGTATCTGATACAATGTAATGTATTTAATGGTGCTAAAATATATTTGGAACACATTCTAGTGTATTATGGGCCATTTTAACAACAACAAATAAGTTCATTACAGGCAGTTCTCAGAAGGGCGCTTTTCTCAGTTGCATGTTGGGTAATGTAGTGTGTGCGTGTTTAAGAACAACTCATGGCATCCAGAGATGAAGAGGAGAAGCGAGAGGGATAACTGGGCACAAAATATGTTCTCCAGCAGGGGACGTTTTTTTTGTTTTCTCTCACCACGCGAGGAGTTTTTAACTGCACTGCTAATCTTATGCCTACCCTTAAATTAAGATAAAAGAGCAAATGCTTGTTTTCACGAATTTGTATTATATAGACAATGTTGATTAGTGGAAACAGTTGTGCCTGTTCACACGTGTATCTGCCCGCTCATTGGCAATAATGGTCCCACCTGTTATTGCCTCTTCCCTAATGCTTTCCATTTTTTAAAGACATTCGAGTATCTGTTCAATATAATGGATACTCTGTGCATCCAACGCTGCTCCAAAAGCGCAATCATCTTTACAACATCAGTACAGTCGCATCCCCTTGAAATCAACATTGGATATACCGGCCGTGTCACATCCGGACGTGATTGGGAGTCCGATATGGCGGCGCACAATTGGCCCAGCGTCGTCTGGGTTTGGCTGGAGTAGGCCGTCATTGTAAATAAGAATTTGTTCTTAACTGACTTTCCTTGTTAAACAAAGGTTACATTAAAATATATATATATATTTCCTTGTGCTATACAGATATTACCATATGGCAAGGACGGATAGAAAACAGTACAAGTCTGCCCATGTGTGAATATTGAACAGTTATGTTATTTTGTATAACTTTGGGCGTAGAGAAGACATTATAGAATGATAAAATACATTTAACTATACAGGCACTTGTTTGTTGAACAACAATATCAATGTCAAATAGACATGGGTGTAGGTATTTTTCAATCGATGATGATGATGATGAGAGAAGAAGACTGCAAGACTGCAAAAATTGTAATAGTGAACTGCACACCAGGCTTGCTAAAAATAAAGAAACTATTAAATATGTAGGGTCATGTCATGACATGAAAAATGTCAACTCAACTAGCTACTAGGCATTTTGTTGTGTAGGCTATGCCATCCCATATATGTTGCCCTTCGTCTTTGGAAGTTACTCTGCGATGTAATGCAAACCACCATTCATTACTCATCCTATTGCAAAACTATGTAATCCAAAAGTTGCACAATCAGATGTAAATATTTCAGGGTTTTATATTTTATTTTCTTATGGAGGAGACGCGTTCCATGTTCCAGCTCCGCTCAAGCAGAGGAAATGGGCGGAACCGTGCCTTAGCACGTCACTACTTCTCTGTCGCTGCCTGATGCTATTGGCCGAGTGGAGGGGAGAACCACAGCAGCGCTGAGCGAAGGCGAGTAGCACAGCAACAGAAGCCAACTAGCGCAGAAAGGAGTCGGCGAAGGGTTGACTGAATGAAAAATCAACTGGCTAGCTACATCGAGTGTAGTTTTAGGAAAGTGTCACCCTCCTCCTAAATATTTATTATATTTTATAAGCAACAAACATTACAGTTTGATAATAGTTCATATTCGTGTTTACTGTATAGCCACGAGAGGTGAGTACAATCCTAAAAGAGCGAGGATGTTGGTCCCAGCGGGAAGATAATGAAGCGGTTGCGCGTTTTGTTGGCGTGCCTCATCCTCTGGTGGTAAGACCTGTCTTCATTCTTTTCATTGTGTGCTGGAAAAGTTAGCTTGATATTGTCATGTTTACGCCGAATAAATGACACCTTACTCGAAAGCGGCATTGGAAAGCGGATATTCTGACCATGTCTGTTCGTGGTGTGAGATGAAATCGATTCTTCCATCCTCCCATATGTAAAAAATTAAGTTAGCCAGCCCAGACTAGCTGGGTCATTCCTAGTATACGATGGTGCCTTGTATGCCCCCGAGCAAATATTATTCAGTGTAAAATGTGTATTCCAAAGGGCTTTAAATATAAATGTAGGCATAATTTCACCATAAAACACAAAAGATAAGGATCTTAAAGGGAACTTTGGTGGATGTAGGCATTTCTACCATGTCCCAGGGTGCTAAACCATTAACCGAAATGTCATTTTTTAAACGACTAAGGTTAGCAAAATGACCAACGTCGGTTAAATTATTTGAATTATATTTCGTTTTCTTTTTGTGAGCGTAATGCACAAATTGCGCAGTTCAGCTGGAGCAGGCCTTCCCAAACTTTTTTGGCCCACTTCCCCATTTTGATATAACAAAAATGTTTGCAACCCCACCATGTAAAAAAAAGGTGATGTAATCAACGGCCAATGTTTACTTTTTAATTGGGGTCTATGATAGTTTTACAAATCAGGCTGACAGTACTTTTGAAAGTTTTTTTTTTTTCATATTGCTGAGCGATTAGTGGGGAGGGTTTCAGTTCGGTTTAGGTTCGATTATTGAAATAGCGTTTTGGATTTTGGTTCCGATTATTTTGGTTGAATGCTATAGCAACACAGAATAAAACGATTAAATGATGGTAGTGACTTGCCATTACTAATTATTAACCATAATGTATTCACTTTAAATCAAATATTTGTGTTGTGTATTTTACATTTGTTTTATTTGTTGACTTAAAGTAAATAAGGCATACTGCGGAGTCAATCACTTGTCGTGTATTTTCAGGTAGAGATACCTCACGAAGCAACAGCTGCTCTCTATATGCCCTCATTATCATGCAGTGTTGTCTCCCCCATGGCGCAGGACAAGTATATGCGCAATGGATTATGGTCATTTTAGTTAATTACCTCGTTTTATGAGCTAAACTGGTGAATATTTGCCTATTGGAAACTACAACTCCCTACTACATCGCGCAGCTCACAGAAAAAAACTGAACAACATAGAATTCAAATAATTGAACCGACCTCTGTCAATTAGTTGTTTAAAAAATGAAAAATAACCGGCATTTCGGGTTCAATCTGAAGGAAGTATGGTTTGAAGTGGCTGAAATCAGAAAAGTATTTGGTGTTCAGATGATCTTCAGGCGATAGTTTTGTATGGTCTTCTGTGTAGAAACAAACTTCATCACTAGCAAGGTTTCCATTCAATTGGTGACAGATGTTCATGCTAAGTATTCTAAAATCCGCATAAAGAAATATATGCATTTTCCCACCAGTGATGTGTTTCCACCAAACAGACTTGTTGCTGATAAAAAAAAAAAATCAGTGCGTGACGACATATTGCACACAATGTACTTTTTTGTAAGTTCAATGTGTTTCTGTGGCATTTCCAACTCTACCGATAGTTTTGTCAGAAACTGTTGCGATAAATAGCAAATGTGCATACTCTGATCTTGGCACTTGTGCTCTAGCCAACAGCTCGCAGATACATTGCGGGTAAGCTAGTCTACATTATAATATTATTATGGGTAATAATATTTTTATTTGTCAAACAGTAGTAAAGCATTGCTCATAATGTCACCAGAATTAGATCCTCTCTTTATGGAAAGGAGCATCAAGATCACCGTGCACTTTCACCACCCTGTGAAGTTCATCAAATTATTTCATCAGTAGCCTAATAAACTGCATGCTTCCTGAGTCGTAGTGCGAGGACCACACAACATATCATGCCTGACTACAAGTTTACTTCGATGTGATGGCATTTCCACCACCGTTTATCGCATAATTAATTTTACAGACACAAATTTCCCACCATGTTGAACGAACATGATCTGTCGGCATATAAACATATATATGTAACGAAACGCCCTGTTTCCATCACAGCTGTCATGTTTTTTTTTTTTGTTATATGGTAGTACATTACTCGCATAAAAACTGGATGGAAACGTGATTACTAATGATAGTGCTTGTGTGCATTGTAGAGGGAAACGGATCACACCTGCGTGTTCCTGAAAGTCCTATCTTTCAACGATGGGGTTGTAATATTTTGTAGCTTACACCATCCAAAACAGAGCCACATTTGTAGGAAGAAAATGACCTGTTCTGTTTATTACAACCACATCTAGTGTCTACCGGAGGTTACTGGCGACCACATTTTCAAATTGGCGACCGCACTTGGGGTCGCAACCCCTAGTTTGGAAGACACTGCTCTAAAGATACCGCACCGCATAAGCAGTAGCCCAATAGAGATGAGATGATGATTTGGAATGGGGTATTCAACCCTTTAGTTATGGCAAGCCTAAATAAGTTGGTCCAGGAGTAAAAAATGACATAAATTGCATGGACTCACGCTGTGTGCAATAATAGTGTTTAACATGATTTTTGAATGACTACATCATCTCTGTATCCCACACACAATTATCTGTAAGGTGCCTCATACAAGCAGTACATTTCAAACACAAAGACCAAGGAGGCTTTCCAATGCCTCGCAAAGAGGTCACTTATTGGTAGATAAGTAGACATTGAATATCCCTTTGAGCATGGTAAAGTTATTAATTACAAGTGTTTACTCCTGAACTTATTTAGACTTGCCATAACAAAGTGGTTGAATATGTGTTGACTGAAGACATATCAGCTTTTCATTTTTTAAATACATTTTTATATTAATTTTTAAATATTTTTTAAATGAACATAATTCCACTTTGACATTATGGTGTTGGCCAGTGACAAAATATCTCGATTGAATCCCTTTTAAATTCCGGCTGTAACACAACACTTTCAAAAAGTCAAGGGGTGTGAATAATTTCTGAAGGCACTGTACCTAGCTGTATTAGAGGGTGGACAAGAATATAATATTTTTCATGAGGGCTATTGATGCAGCAATTATAGCTGTAAAACCTGCTAGCCAGCTAGATAAAAGTATATTAAACAGTTAACTAGCTGGTCAACTTTATATCCAGCTGATTGTCTTTTCTGCTTAAAGTCCTGCAGCATGGATGCGTAAGCTAACAGTGACAGGTGGTGGATTATCACAGGTCGTGCATTGATTAAGCCACGAGAGCCACTGACGCAGGAAACAATACCCAGGGCTGGTGACAAGTATGGCCAGTAGCATGACAGCATTCTAGCGTCAGACACCTACACAGCATAAGAAGTGTACTTTAAATAGTCTAGCTACACTACAGTAACGTACAAGCCAACGACTAGAGTAGCCTACTAAGTCTTCTCACTTGACCTTGGCTAGTAGTTCCTTCTCTCTCAACCAAGCTTTGTCTTATGTTGCCAGGACCACTACTTTTAAAAAAATAGATGTGTCAAAGTAGAAACCACAGCACTGCTCTTTTCCCTCACCAAACTGCTAATCAAAAAGACCAAGTCAGTCTCTGTACTCTTGCTCTGTCCTGATCACTGATAAAGGTTGTGTTTTCTGTATGTTTTATAAGAATCTATACTGTGGACTTTTAATTGTCTAGTGGTTAATGGTTTACAGACCCTATAGAAGGGTGTTAATGATTTTCTATGGTAAATATGGGCTCTTTAGGCAAGCTGCCATATGTGACTGCAATAAGCCTCCTATCAGTAAACATTGTTGATTTAGGATCTAGTGCTGTGAGCTTGATTGCATGTAGTTAAATAAATGTCTTTATTGTTCTCAAACATGCTTTTTGAACTGTACACACATATGGACTAGGTCTATCTGTATGTTTGATTATGGAGTTAAAAGGCTTTCACATTTCTGCTCTTGTGTAAAAGTGAGGGAAGTTGTAACGTATGCCCCCCCCCCCGCGAGGTTAGGCTATAAGAAACAGACGTGGAAGTAGGGCTGGGTTGATATGACTAAAATCCCGATTATAGGTCATTTCATATAACGATACATATACCGATATAGCACTTTTTCTTACGTTTTGAATTATACTCAACAAATTAAAGGTTCTTACTCATATTTGATTATTTCTCCTCGTATTTAGAACCTTTGTGCACATTTTCAATTAAGCATGTAACAAAATATGAATGTATAAAACCTAAAAGGTAAATAGAAAACACTTAAACTATAGTTGCAAACAAAATAAATAGGCCTAAAATGTGACTAGGTCTAAAATATCCAAACCGAATTTATAATACTCTTTAATAGTAGAACTGATTTGAATTGTAGCAGCAAACAAATTAATACAGGTGTAACAAATATTGGTATGTAAAATACCAAATGTAAACATGGAACACTTTCAAGTTTAAATTATAGCAGCAAAATAAGGCACACAAATAAATATATAAAAAGTAAACAAACACTCCTTCAAGTTTGGATTATAACATATTAAAACAACCAAAGTGCTGCAAACAATGCTTCAAAATGTTTGCCTTATGTTTCAGAATCTCAGGGGGTTAGTTTTACTGGTTGAGAGCCAGGAATACAAGCTGGTTGACTCTTTCTGGTTTAAGTGATGACCTCTGACATGTTACAATGTTCCCACTTGTACGGAACACCCGCTCTGATGGGGCACTTGTGGCAGGGATGCACAAGCATTTCTTTGCTAGCTTGGCCACTTGTGGGGAAATGTGCCTCATGCTGCCTCCACCATTCCAGTGGGTTTGCCTCTGGACCAGCCTCCAGTTGGAGATAAAGAGGTTGAGCTCCTTTTCAATGGACTCTCCGCTTGACCGAGGGGCCGTTTAGCTTTGCATTGCTGCTTTTTCAAAGGTGCTGCTCAAACTCTTCTTTTGCTTCTTAGCAGGAAGCTCTAGCAGCTGCAGCTGATGGAAGAGGGGCTGCCTCTGCTGACGCTGCCTGTTTAGCCAACAGGCTTTCCAATTGAACTAGTTTAGAATGCCCTCTTTGATGGTCGTGATGAGCGGAGTGTCGTCATCCTGAGGCTTGAGTACCTGGTTGTTGATGGAGGACCGGTTTCAAGTAGCAAACACTTGTGTACTGCTCCCCAGACAAGACATCTGTGAACTCCATGAGGATTCCATGCCTTGTTTATGGACTCCAGAAAGTCCCAAGTCCGACCAAGTTGGGACCAGATGTTGCGTTTTCTTGTCGGCATGGAGGACCTGTAAGCGAGCTTTCTCCTGCTCCAAGACCCTTTCAATCATTTGTTGCATAGAGCCCCACCTGGTAGGGCTTTCTGTGATCAGCTCATGAGCAGGCAAGCCCAGTTCAGCTGGAGCCTTGGCCAGTTCACATCTTCTCTTCCATGAATTAGCGAAGGCACCCACCAACTTCTTGTAGACTCCAACTGGTCTTTGCACTTTGGGTAGTTTCACACTTCGCTCTGTGTAAATACAGGACAGGAAACACATTCATTGCATTGTGTGTGGATGTGTTTAAATGTGCATTATTACTGTATTGTTGAGCCTTGTAAAATGTGACAGACAGGTTATCAGTATCAGTATTTGTGACAGACAGGTTATCAGTATCATCATTCACTTAAAACGGGATTTACTTTGACTACACCCCCATATTCAGCCAAGCTTTTAACATGCTTGCACGTCACATAACAAACATAGCACCTTCAAGGCATTTGAAATACAACGTGGGGTGGCCTACTATAAAGGTTTATTTTTACTGAAATATATTTTTACATTGGTAGGGCTTTCTGTTTTAGACACTCACCAATGACTAGATGAAGACGGTGGCCAAAACACTGAACGTATCGAGTCATTCAGCTGAAGTGCAAGGATGTTTGTGACGTTAGCCGTTGTGTCACAGACTAGGTGATCCTCGCGCAGTCCCCACAACTCAAGAGCTTCCCTGAGACCTCTAGCTTTTATTTCTCCCGTGTGGTCATCTGGGAAATAGCCTGTCTGTAAACACCAACTGCAGTGTGTCCAGTCTTGGATGAAGTGTATTGTCAGGCTCGTATTTTACATATCTGTTGTTGTATCGTACTATATTACCTTGTGGATTTCCTCCTCTACTTTGGCCCGACACTCTTGATATAAATGAGGCAACTCGACTTGATCGAAGTGTTTTCGCCTTGGAATTTTGTGCCTTGGGTCGAGTGTTAGCACCAACTCAGTTTCTCCACTGTGTAAATTGGGGCCATGTCTTTGCAGATGTAAGTTGTAACGGTAGCTGTTATCTCCTTTCATTTTTGGGATTCTTTGCCATATGGTGTGCCGCGGGCAAAAGCCTTGCAACGTCTTGAGTCGGGGGTTTGTTTTGAGCACTCGACTACTTTTTGGGGTCTCGTCCGCAGACTCTCTCCGTACTGTTAGACATGATTCTTGCTAGTTTCACATGATTCTTCACATGATTACACATGTGAAGTTTCACATGATTCTTGCATAGTATACTATGCAAAATGAGTCAACTTTGAGCACCTCCATCCAATTGCTCAGTTACGCAAGTTTCTAACTGTTTGATCCTGACTTCCAACTAGACCTAACTCGTATTTTGAGCGTGTGGTCTGTGACCAAAATGTTGACATGGCTGTGTGATGCCCATTTTTAATTGGTCGCTAGGGTGCCAGTGATTTTTTAAAAAATGTTTATTTATTTATTTTTTATTTTTAATAATAACTTTTTTTTTAGCTGGTCTCCTGAGCATTGTTGTGGACTTCGAACATCCAATTACTGTACTTTTATTTTATTAGTGAAACCTAGGAAATAGAATTTACCAAAAGATGGAACAGTACACTGTACATGCTGAGGGTTGCAATTCCATTGAATTGGGCTTAGTTTAATCAAAATATGCCACAAGACCTAGAATTGACTTGTGTATCCCACAAAAAAAGGTTCACTGTTATAAGCTAACTTTTTTTGACGAGTTTAAGCAAAATTCCCACAATTCACGGCCTTAACTTCCCATATCCCATGGAAATTTACCGGAAGGTTTCCGACCCTTTGCAACCCTAGTAGAACCAGTGGAGAAAGTTAGTCGAGAGACCTGGGTCTATTTTGGTACACAGCCCAGGTTTCTCACATTACAGTGCATTTGAGACTACCAAGTGTCCTAATCCTGTTCTGGAAAAATATGGAATATATTTGCATTTTTTTAATGGATTTGAATAATCTTTCCAGGTGAGTTTCTGATGTAAATATAGGCTTCATGTTCACTGTACTCTCATCTCTCTCTCGCTCCTACAGCAGGCCATATCCCCAAGCATACACATCCTGACTCGCTTGCCCTCATGATTCTGAATTCCTTCATGTGCGTGAATGAAGGTGTGTTTTAGCAAAGCCTGGGGAGTTTAGAGTATTAGTGTGCATCTGTGAAATTACCGTCCTGCTTTCTGCATGCCAGTGTTTGCAAGATAGCGTAGTTTAAGCCAGGGAACACATCAGCCTGTTGAATTAGTTTCCTTCTATCACCTCACATAACTGATTATCTGATATTAGATCATGTGTTCTGTTTACGTGGTTGTGTTTTTAGCTTTGCGCTTCTCCTATAGTCTAATTATCACACCATCCATCTTCCTCCACTCTCACACCCCATGCCTCTCAGAGCCCCAGCACATGTAAACCATTAAACTTGTTAACCAGAGAGCTGAGACTCTCACACAAACAAGCTGACACTGAGAAAAGGCTGTAAGCGCGAGAAGATATGTTATTGTTTAGCTCCACTCTGTTCCTGCCATATCTTCTCTGTACTGGAGGAGCAGGCCTGTTGCCAGTGTCTAGAGGGAAGGTAGAGGGTTGTGTTTCCCGTGCGGCAAGGCAGGCCCTGTGGTGGCTGGCCTCCCTGCCTGAACACCGAGAGACCAAGGGAGAGAGAAACACAAAGGCGGCAGTAACATGGCGAGGAGGACAGACCGTTTTCTGCAGACCAGCTCTCTGCAGACCAGCTCTCTGCTAGAGAATAGGAGGGCATTAAGGGAAACTTTACTACTATAGTTAGGTTTGGCTTAGATTCACCCTTATGTGTATTGTGATCCCTGTATGTATTGCACACACGTGAATAAGTGTGTGTTGTTTGAGTGTCTCTTACTGAGACATCTACTAGATCGGGTTCCCATTTTTGGTGGGTGCCTGCTTTCCCTTTCCCCCAGCAGACCTAATTACACACACACATGCCTGCTCACTTGATTGCTAATGCAAACCCTTATGCACGCAGCTTTTGGCTTCTCACCTGTCTGCGCCAACTCTCAAACGTCTGGCATGAATAGGACTGGCATGAATAGGACTGGCATGAATAGGACTGGCATGAATAGGACTGGCATGGCAGATGGGGCAAGAATCCGATGGCAACAGACCGTTTCTGTGGTAGCAGGAAGTTGTAAAAGTTAGCGTTCCCGTCCAATTCATAGCCTGAATTCGTAGCGGTAGCATTTGCCAGCCAAGAGTACTTAGTAGAGGTCGACCGATTAATCGGAATGGCTGATTAATTACGGCTGATTTCAAGTTTTCATAACAATCGGAAATCGGTATTTTTGGACACCAATTTGGGTGATTTATATATTTTGTAAATTTTTAAACAACCTTTATTTAACTAGGCTAGTCAGTTAAGAACACATTCTTACTTGCAATGACGGCCTAGGAATGGTGGGTTAACTGCCTTGTTCAGGGGCAGAACGACAGATTTTTACCTTGTCAGCTCGAGGATTCAATCTTGCAACCTTTCTGTTACTAGTACAACGCTCTAACCACCTGCCTCTCATTTTACTCCATGAGGATCCTGCCTGTTACGCGAATGCAGTAAGAAGCAAAGATAAGTTTAATGCTAGCTAGCAACTTATCTTATAAAAAACAATCAATCAATCATAATCACTTGTTAACTACACATGGTTGATGATATTACTAGTTTATCTAGCGTGTCCTACATTGCATATAATCGATGCGGTGCACATTCGCGAAAAAGGACTGTCGTTGCTCCAATGTGTACCTAACCATAAACATCAATGCCTTTCTTAAAATCAATACACAAGTATATATTTTTAAACCTGCATATTTAGTTAATATTGCCTGCTAACATGAATTTCTTTGTCACTTGTCTTGCAACAGAGTCAGGGTATATGCAGCAGTTTGGGCTGCCTGGCTCGTTGCGAACTGTGTGAAGACTATTTCTTCCTAACAAAGACAGCCAACTTCGTCAAACGGGGGATGATTTAACAAAAGCACATTTGCGAAAAAAGGACAATCGTTGCACGACTGTACCTAACCATATAAACATCCATGTATTTCTTAAAATCAATACACAGAAGTATATATTTTTAAACCTACATATTTAGCTAAAAGAAATCCAGGTTAGCAGGCAATATTAACCTGGTGAAATTGTCACTTCTCTTGCGTTCATTGCACGCAGAGTCAGGGTATATGCAACAGTTTGGGCCACCTGGCTCATTGTGAACTAATTTGCTAGAATCTTACGTAATTATGACATAACATTGAAGGTTGTGCAATGTAACAGGAATATTTAGACTTATGTATGCCACCCGTTAGATAAAATACGAAACGGTTCTGTATTTCACTGAAATAATAAATGTTTTGTTTTCGAGATGATAGTTTCCGGATTCGACCATATTAATGACCTACGGCTCGTATTTCTGTGTGTTCTGTTATAATTAAGTCTATGATTTGATAGAGCAGTCCGACTGAGCGATGGTAGGCAGCAGCAGGCTCGTAAGCATTCATTCAAACAGCACTTTCGTGCATTTTGCCAGCAGCTCTTCGCAATGCTTCAAGCATTGCGCTCTTTGACTTCAAGCCTATCAACTCCCGAGATTAGGCTGGTGTAACCGATGTGGCTAGCTAGTTAGCGGGGTGCGCGCTAATAGTGTTTCAAACGTCACGCTCTGAGACTTGGAGTAGTTGTTCCCCTTGCTCTGCATGGGTAATGCTGCTTCGAGGGTGGCTGTTGTCGATGTGTTCCTGGTTCGAGCCCAGGGAGGAGGGAGGAGAGGGACGGAAGCTATATTGTTACACTGGCAATACTATAGTGCCTATAGGAACATCAAATAGTCAAAGGTATATGAAATACAAATTGTATAGAGAGAGAGTCCTATAATTTACATTTACATTTAAGTCATTTAGCAGACTCTCTTATCCAGAGCGACTTAATAACTACAACCTAAAACTTCTTACCTGGGAATATTGAAGACCCATGTTAAAAGGAACCACCAGCTTTCATATGTTTTCATATTCTGAGCAAGGAACTGAAACGTTAGCTTTCTTACATGGCACATATTGCACTTTTACTTTCTTCTCCAACATTTTGTTTTTGCATTTATTTAAACCAAATTGAACATGTTTCATTATTTATTTGAGGCTAAATAGATTTTATTGATGTATTATATTAAGTTAAAATAAGTGTTTTGTTGTAATTGTCATTATTACAAATAAATAAAAATTGGCAGATTAAAAAAAAATATATATTTTTTTAAATTTAAAAATGGGTATCGGCTTTTTGTTGGTCCTCCAATAATCGGTATCAGCGTTTAAAATCATAATCGGTTGACCTCTAGTACTTAGCACCTCTGAACAGAGTTCCCAGCAGACATTTGCAAAGCAATTCTACATATAGAAACATCCAGAAATGTCTCCAGTCAGATGCCCATTGGCTGGTGTTCCCTTTAACAAACCGCGCCTAACTAACGGCAGACTGTAATTCAGTGCAATATGCTTTCTACCTCCAGTGAGTATGTGTTGGAGCTACTTGTGGGTGTTTTACTGACTTTGCATTGTTACACACACACACACACACACACACACACACACACACACACACACCGTAACTAGCTTTTCTCAGAGGGGTGTACATGTTCCACTGGGTTCCCAGTCAACAGCAGGGTTGTATACATTAGCCCAGACCATTAATGTCAACAGATAAAGCGCACACGGCTGCTCATGGAAACATCAGCCTTCAGTCTGCCTTATGGACAGATTATAGGCTTATTCTCTGTATTATGTAAGCCATTTGGAATTGGACTGAGTTCACTTTATGGGCATGGGTTTATATGACACGCGTGTCATCCTAGTTCTCAGTGAAGATGGTGTGTGTGACAGATTCCTCTTCTATAATCAAGATACCGCTCTGTCGTCTTGGCTTATTTAGTTGTTTCATGGTCTTTCACTTTAGATTCCTATCCATTGTGATTATCTCATTTGGGTGGACTATGCAGGTGTGACATACAACTTCAGCACTTTTTTGTGAAACATGAACTGTGTGTGTGTGTGTGTGTGTGTGTGTGTGTGGGAGGAGAGAGAATCTCGTTCTTATCTCCCTGTTATAATCTCTTTCAGATTATTATGTAGGTTAAGTAAGGCTATTATCGCTCATTAGATAATGACCAGTTATCACACCAGGGTTCCAGAGAGTGTAGGCCTAAACCAGGGTTTAACACGGAGGATCCTCCAGCTCCAGGTTGGAACATGGGGTTGGCCTGTGCCAGTTGAAACTCCCATTGTGGATTTCTGCACTGGCTAGTGTACCACGCACACATAACTGAACCAAACTGCTGGATGAAACCTAGAATGACCCTTCAGTCAAAGTGTAGAATAGTTAGTATGGCCCCACTGCTGTTGAGATGTTGACAGTATTCGCATGGAATAGAGAGTTAGTTAGTAAGACCACACCAGTATATCCCAGGCCAGCTCACCCAACCAGTTTATTTTCTAAGCTATAGGCTGAGCTGTTCTGTATGGCTGGTTTACCCTCTATGTTATATTCTGTTACAACCCCAGCCATATCATATTTATATGGTGAAGGAGGGGGCAGGGGTCACTCAATACTTCAATCAATAGTTATTTAACAAACAAGTACACAGGTTTGGCAAATATACAGTTTAGATAGGCCTAACCTTAAGAATGCTTATATCTGTGTTACAAGAAATAGGCCCTATGCTGTAGCCTATTGCAGTAGAGATTCCATGCGTTACCCAACATGGTTTCTAGAGAACAACAGAGCAGATCCAGGCTCAAAACAACTCCTTTACTGCTCATAGGGCTTCTTCCTCATACGCATGACACACACACGCGCACTCAACTGTATGTATAAGCAAGCAGTGTGTGGGTAGAGGGCTTCAGTAAAATGAATCTGTGTGTATGTGCTTGTATATGTGTCCACATTGTAAAGGCAGTGCATGTTTGGCAGGCAGCCCTGTTTAATGTGAGATGCTCCTCATATGCAGACCCCCTAACAGGTCTGGACAGACAGTTGTCATCAGCTGGTAGGCTTTCAGACTAGCACACAGGAAACTGTTGTGGACACTGGGAACCAGAATGGCCTTCATTGACTACTCAGTTCTTATAGCCACGGGGAAGGCTACAGACCTCCAGCCCCCACCTAGCTGGGGGGTCGAAGAATCCTTGCTTTAGGAATCCATTAGCTCACCAGATTTGATTTAACCTTTATTTTGACATGGAGTCAATGCTGAGACCCAAGGTCTCTTTAAAAAATATATATATATATATATTTATTTTTTACAGATGTGCCCTGTTTAGCACAACAATACACATCGAAATACAATTCACATTAAAATACGCAATACATGAAAAGAAAAATACAATCATAAAAACATCTACATTCTTCAGTAAAAAGGTCCCTTCACAGCCATCTGAAATGCCCTAGAAGCACCGATTCCTCAAACACACAAGTAAAAAAGCAACTTAAAGCAGTAGATATCAAAGGGCTCTCCAGAGTTAGCCATCCCTGAGACCAGATGTGGTATCTCGTACGTCAATAAGTTAACAATGAAGTAAGGTACTGCTTAAGTTTATGCTGGAGGGCTTTAGAAACAAAAAGAGTGCAATGCATCAATCTACAAGACTTCAAAGAGGGCCAGCTTACTTTTTCATACAGAATGCAGTGATGTGTACTGAACCTATCTATCACTGTGATAAACTGTGTCCAATGGCTTCAATACAGTGGCGGCTGCGTTCATAAGGTCTAACCGGTGTGAATGTCGACTGAATGATTTGTTGTCTGCTATTAAATAAGCCCATTTTAATTCTGAATTTCTTAACTCATCAAAATGCTTTTTGAAAGACAGCTTTTGGTCAATTCAGATGCCCAGATATTTATAAACAGGGACATGATCAATGAGATCATTATCCAATGTACATATGTAACCGACCAGCTCGATTCGGTCTTATGTAGTCAAATTTGAAAGAAAAAAAAACATTTATTTTTTACATTGGACAAAGTAGAATCAGAGCTAGAAAATGGTATATCATACCATGAGGAACAATGGGAAAGTAAACCTGCTTTTTAAGTTGATACATTTGTAATCTAACTTTTGAGAAAATGCATCTTGAATGTTTTGGTAAACCTACTGGAGAGCTCCTCTTTGTCTACACCCATACAGCATCGTTCAGACCCGCTAAAGCCTCAACCATCTCTTTAAGAACTCGCATGTAAATTCATGTACTTAACAACCATAGATTTAAAGACGAATGGCTGGTTTATCTACTGCATTGCCAGAGTGCGTTCAGAGCATTCATAAACTCTGAGCGTACACTGGACGCTCTGGTCAAGGAATAGGGGTGATCCGAGCGTTCTGAACCTAACAGCTTGGTGCTTGACTGCCAACTGTCTAACGTTGGCGAGCTTACTAGCTACTTTGACACAAATGAGAGAACAGCATTCTGGCATTGTTTTGCAGTTTTACTTTAGTGTGTTATTGTGAACAGGTTGCATGTTTTGGACGTTTTCCTATTCTGTACAGGCTTCCTTTTCATTCTGTCAATTAGGTTAGTATTGTGGAGTAACTACAATGTTATTGATCTAGCTTCAGTTATGTCCTACCACACTACTTTGATTCCACTAAGGGGTGTGAATACTTTCTGAAGGCACTATGCCTTGCCAAAAAAAAACGATAACGATATTTAACTTTTTTTTTTGCGGTCTACAGTTAAATAGTTACACACATGGACACACATGGACACACATGGACGTAGCGGTCTAAGGCACTGCATCTCGGTGCAAGAGGCGTCACTACAGTCCCTGGTTCAAATCCAGGCTGTATCACATCTGGCCGTGATTGGGAGTCCCAAAGGGGGGCGCGCAATTGGCCCAGCATTGTCCGGGTTTGGCCCAGGTAGGCTGTCATTGTAAATAAGAACTTGTTCTTAACTGACTTGCCTAGTTAAATGAAGGTTACACTACACTGACCAGAACGTTATTTTGTTGGCATTTACATATTTCCCCTTTACCAGTAAAACAATCAAAGCCTATTTATTTCACTTGCTGTGTGGTTTCGTTGTTCAGTCTTTTCATTCTCAACCAGGATTTCATCATACATGTGAAGTTTCAGCTCGGTCTGTCCGTGGCCTCTCTAACTCGGTGTGCACTGTCACTGTGTCCGTTTCCATCTTGTCCAGCTGTGTATGTAACGTGGCACGTAAACCCTGTTTCTTGTCTGCATCGAAGTAGCGGTCCTTGTACCTAGCATCGAGCGTGGTGGTGACACTGTAAAGAGGCTCGGAGAATGCCACCGAATCGCATGTTCACAGCCTTAAATACTTCTGAAAGTTTTAACTGCCGACACAGACCGTGGGGTTTTGTTGAGCAGGCGTTTTAATGCTATCACGTCTGCTACAGACACATACCGTGGGGTTTTGTTGAGCAGGAGCTTTAATGCTATCACGTCTGCTACAGACACAGACCGTGGGGTTTTGTTGAGCAGGAGCTTTAATGCTATCACGTCTGCTGCAGACACAGACCGTGGGGTTTTGTTGAGCAGGCGTTTTAATGCTATCACGTCTGCTGCAGACACAGACCGTGGGGTTTTGTTGAGCAGGAGCTTTAATGCTATCACGTCTGCTACAGACACAGACCGTGGGGTTTTGTTGAGCAGGCGTTTTAATGCTATCACGTCTGCTACAGACACAGACCGTGGGGTTTTGTTGAGCAGGCGTTTTAATGCTAGCACGTCTGCTGCAGACACAGTTGATTAACTTATTTCTCCAGTCAGTTGTTGGGATGGCGCTGGTAGTGTTCATGTTTCAAACATGTTCTCAAATGCCATTGAAATGGCAGCAGCGGTATCAGAACCAGCACATTCTTGAGCATGCAATACAATTTTCCTCAGTACAAAATCCTTGTCGACCCACTGTGCTGTCAGACTCGGCATGCTCATGGGGCTGATATCGCTGGTCCAAATGTCAGTCGTGAAGCTTATAGCAGTGACAAGGATGTGTTTCAACAATACTGTGTAACTCCAGCAGAGCAACATCTGAAAATTGGTGCCTACTTGGTAGTGTGTACCGGTGCTCGACCAGCCGGCAAAAGCCAACTTCGTCCACGACAGAGAACGGTTGATTTTCAAGGGCAATGATTTCCATTATCTTGCCGTTAATGGATCTTCCCTTTTGAGTTGTCTCGCTGAAATTTTCTTACTCTTTCAAATGACTGCTCGACTTGAACTTGTTGGAAGTGTGCACTTGGTATTTTTCTGCTTTTGTTCTGTGTAGCGCTGTATTTATATTCATGGCGTCATCAACCTACGTTTATATAAACTCATATAAACTCCTGCTGTCTCTAGAGAGTTGAAAACAGCAGGTCTGGGACAGGTAGCACGTCCAGTGAACCGGTCAGGGTTCCATAGCTGCAGGCAGAACAGCTGAAACTGGAGCAGCAGCACGGCTAGGTGTACTGGGGACAGCAAGGAGTCATCAGGCCAGGTGGTCCTGAGGCATGGTCCTATGGCTCAGGTCCTCCAAAAAAAGAGAATTAGATAGAGCATACTTAAATTCACACAGGACAACGGATAAGATTTAACAGTCTGACCCAAGCCCCCCCGACACTTAAACTACTGCAGCATAAATACTGGAGGCTGAGACGGGAGGGGTCGGGAGAGACTGGCCCCACCCGACAATACCCCCGGACAGGGCCAAACAGGGAGAATGTAATGTCTGGTGAGGACCAGCCTATTGCGGACAGTCTGAGACTGATGGAAGGATTGTGCATTACTGGTGTATCTCGGGCAGTAGTTGTTGCCATCCTGTACCTGTCCCACAGGTGTGATGTTCATATGTACCGATCCAGTGCAGGTTGTTACATGTGGTCTGCAACTGCGAGGACGATCAGCTGTCCGTCCTGTCTCTCTGTAGCGCCGTCTTAGGCATCTCACAGTACGGACATTGCAATTTATTGCCCTTGCCACATCTGCAGTCCTCATGCCTCCTTGCAGCGTGCCTAAGGCATGTTCACACAGATGAGCAGGGACCCTGGGCATCTTTCTTTTGGTGTTTTTCGGAGTCGGTAGAAAGGCCTCTAGTGTCCTTTTCTTTTTTTTTTTTCTGAGTTTAGGTATGCACGTCTGCTTTGACACCGGTTTTACATTAAACTAGACATTGGGCTTGATGTCAATTTTAGCTAATATCGGTCGATTCCGATATGCTCACCTATTATTTTTTTATATATATTTTTTATTTTTGTTTAAATTATATTGAGCATCCGTAGTCACCAGTTTACCTGGGTGGGGGTCCCTGGGCAAGAAAAGTTTGAGGGCACAATGTGCTTCTGAAGAAGCTCTAATTTAGAATGTATATAGCTCAATCGGTGCTCCTGGCGCTCCTACATTATTATTTTTTTGAAGTTGAGTGCTACCAATGACTTTAAAAAAAATGTAGAGCCTTGCATGGGGGCCATATTGGATAGGCACATTGCCAACATTGAACTTGGTATTAAACATGGGATAATCCGCCACAGAGCCCGAAGAACATCTTGTCCATGATGACATTTAGCTAAAGAACTGCAGATTTCTAAATGAGGCTCTGTCATGAACAGTCACCAATGGTCTGACACACACTGCTGCAGAAAGACTTGTGACTCATATTAGACTGGAGAGAACACACACATGTCTGTGTGCAGGTAATATCCTGAAACCATTGTTCTGAATTTGCATCATCAAATGCACATGCTTGAGCCAGATCTGCCCAACTCTATTTATTAAAAAAAAAATCTGTCTACCAGTAGTCTTAACAGTGCTGCAGAGAGAGCATAAAATCCTGCTTTATATCCCAATCTCTTTTGTTATTCTCATTAGGTAAGGCCGCTTGTGTAAAGTCATATTTCCCTGTTGCTGAAATACTATTTCCGTGTTTGGAGTAAAGAGAATTGAGACTTGGAATGTACTGTTTTTGTAGCTCAGCGTCTAAGAGCGTTGTGCCAGTAACTGAAAGGCCGCTGGTTTGAATCCCCTTGCTGACTAGGTAAAAGTCTGTCTGTGCCCTTGAGCAAGGCACTTAACCCTAATTGCTCCTGTAAGTTGCTCTGGGGTTTCTGTTAAATGACTAAAATGTCATTGGGGCCTGGTTTAAAGGGAATTTCTGTTCAGTAGTTGCTGCTGCTGAGCATTTGAGTTGCTGCTGAGAAGGCATGAATCCTTCATATACAGCATGCTCCCTTCTCTTCCTTTCTGTGACCTCATCCCTCTTTTCTTCCTGAGGGAAGTTACAGCAGAAAGCTTCTATCTGTTGCCATGTAGTTAGTTATGAATGCCAACGTTAATCAGAACTCATTGTCCTATTTGTTCTCAAGCCCTTTGTAAGTGACCCTGCTTGTTTGTTTACGTGATGTGGTGGTTTGGACCATTCAGTTTCGCTACAGTTAACTGAAACAGTGAAACCACTATATCCTTATTGCTCAGGAGGATATTAATCGTGAATTTGAGTGCTGGTTCCAACAAGCCTCTGTTCTAGGAATAGCTTGTTAGCTCATGCAAATGAGTCGTGATAAAGAATCAAATAAAACCTGCTGGAACCAGATGATTGCTAGTGAGTCAGTATATGCGACTCTGAATTCAATCAACTCTGATCACTTGTTTTTTGTCATTCCATCCACTGACTGTTTATTACCAGAAAGTGTGTTACTGTGTACCAGAGCTATAGAGGCTGGCAGACAGAGCTATAGAGGCTGGCAGACCTCAGAGCTATAGAGGCTGGCAGACCTCAGAGCTATAGAGGCTGGCAGACCTCAGAGCTATAGAGGCTGGCAGACCTCAGAGCTATAGAGGCTGGCAGACCTCAGAGCTATAGAGGCTGGCAGACCTCAGAGCTATAGAGGCTGGCAGACCTCAGAGCTATAGAGGCTGGCAGACCTCAGAGCTATAGAGGCTGGCAGACCTCAGAGCTATAGAGGCTGGCAGACCTCAGAGCTATAGAGGCTGGCAGACCTCAGAGCTATAGAGGCTGGCAGACCTCAGAGCTATAGAGGCTGGCAGACCTCAGAGCTATAGAGGCTGGCAGACCTCAGAGCTATAGAGGCTGGCAGACCTATAGAGGCTGGCAGACCTCAGAGCTGTATGGTTTACCCAGGGAGACTGAGATGTGACTGTGTGTGTCTGTCAGGTATTGTTTTTGTTTTTTCATCCAAACTTCAAAAATCCAAACATCAAATGAATTCAAGAATAATTAAATATACATTCATGTTATCCAATATAGCTGGCAGTTGATTGCGCTAAATTAGCCTTCTACCCTTTGTTTACTTAAGGATCAACACTATAAGGCTGGTAAAGTCAATAGTGTCACAATGCTTTAAAATATAAACGGCATCTGGAGACAAATATTAAAATAGAATGTTACAGAGCCATAGGAGAGCATAGAGATCCATGTCATCAGTAGGCCTATCGTATGGTGTTTATACACTATTTTGAGGTGAACCGCCGCTTATCAAGAGCTGAGAAATAACCTACAATACTGGACCACTGCTGCTAAATAGACATGAAAAAACTAGCTTCAAAGTCCTTGTCTAGCTACAAGAGTAACAACATTTCCACTTTCTCGCACAGCCACTCGAAGTCAGAAAATGGCCTCGCCTTCTTGCCAATGGCATGTACAGTTCTAAACGGTATCTTCGTGCTGGTCTGCTCTGACATTGCCATTAGCACCTTCACAGAGGGTGTCAAGAGGGGAGGCTCCGATTTTTGCCTACGTGTCTGTCTGTGGGCTCAATGTGACACGTGCTGTGTTCATGGTCATGATTGTTCTCCAGCTTCAATGATTTATTTCCAATGAAAAATGAGTTGTTTCTACTTTTATTTGTGGCGTACTGGCGACACACGCATGCACTCATCACCACAGCCTAAGCATCATACTGTAGCCAGCCTCGTAACTCCTTTATCTCCGAACCTCCGTTTCTCTCAACTTCCTTTTTCATTTGATTCGTCCTCCCTCGAGGTCGGTGGGTTTTCGTTTCAAAGGTTGGGTTACTCCAGGTAAATGTTGCCACATAACAGCTACGGTAAAAAGTGCTGTGAAACTAGGAGCACTAGAGACTGTCTGTGGCTGGCAAACATGAGTCATTTCCTCCGAGCCATCATGCCAGATATTTTATTACAAGACTGTTTTGGTACAAGCAAATCAAAATATAATTTATATTTGAGATTCTTTGAAGTAGCCACTCTTTTCCTTGATGACATCATTGCATACTCTTGACATTCTCTCAACCAGCTTCATGAGGTAGTCACCTGGAATGAATTTCAATTAACAGGTGTGCCTTGTTAAAAGTTCATTTGTGAAATTCCTTTCCTTCTTAATGCATTTCAGCCAATCAGTTGTTGTGACAAGGTAGGAGTGGTATACAGAAGTTAGCCCTATTTGGTAAAAGACCGTATTATGGCAAGAACAGCTCAAATAATCAAAGAGAAATGACAGTCCATCATTACTTTAAGGCATGGGTCAGTCAATCCGGAAACTTTCAAGCACTTTGAAAGTTTCTTCAAGTGCAGTCGCAAAAACCATCAAGCGCTATGATGAAACTGGCTGTCATGAGGACCACCACAGGAAAGGAAGACCCAGAGTTACCTCTGCCGCAGAGGACTCAGAAATGACAGGTCAAATAAATGCTTCAGAGTTGAAGTAAGACGCTTCTCGTCATCAACTGTTCAGGGGAGACTGCGTGAATCAGGCCTTCATGGTTGAATTGCTGCAAAGAAGCCACTACTAAAGGACATCACTAATAAGGAGAGACTTGCTTGGGCCAAGACACATGATTAATGGACATTAGACTGATGGAAACCTGTCCTTTTGGTCTGATGAGTCCAAATGTGAGATTTTTGGTTCCAACCGCTGTGTCTTTGTGAGATGCTGAGTAGGTGAATGGATGATCTCCGTATGTGTGGTTCCCACCATGAAGCATGGAGGAGGTGTGGGGGTGCTTTGCTGGTGACAGTGTCTTGTGATTTTTATTTAGGTTTCAAGGCACACTTAACCAGAATGGCTACCACAGCCATCTGCAACAATATGGTTTGCGCTTAGTGGGGGTCATGTGTTTTTCAAAAGGACAATGATCTAACACACCTCCAGGCTGTGTAAGGAATATTTGAAGCATAGTGGTGGAGTGCTGTATCAGATGACCTGGCCCCCAGAATCACCCAACCTGGTTTGGGATAAGTTGGACCCCAGAGTGAAGGAAAAGCAGCCCAACATGTGCTCAGCAGATGTGGGAACTCCTTTAAGACTGTTGGAAAAGCGTTCCAGGTGACTACCTCGTGAAGCTCGTTGAGAGAATGCAAAGCTGTCAAGGCAAAGGGTGGCTACTTTGAAGAATCTCAAATATAACATATATTTTGATGTAACACTTTTTTTCATTACCATGTAATTCCAGATGTGTTATTTCATCATTTTGATATCTTCACTAATATTCTACAATGTAGAAAATAGTAAAAATCTAAACCTTTTTGAATGTTTTTGACTGGTACTGTATATGGTAAAGAAGAGCCGTGCTCTGGTGAGAAGAGGGCGTGTGGGTGAACAGCACATGGCCGTTTTGAGGGATCTATTTTTTTTTTTTAATTGAACCTTAATTTAACTAGACTTTCAACCAGCGACCGCCGCCTTTCCTCGTCTTTTTCTCTCTGTATAAACTCTGAGCTGTTTTCTCTCCTATCCTGCTGCACTCCTCTCAGCACTTAGACTGTTTACCACAGCTAAACTAGCCACTCTCTCATCTGTGAGTCTTTCCCTGTGTGCATGTCTGATATCCGAGTGGGCTGTGTGTAGGAGGGAGATCTCCACCGGCAGTGCAGTATCAATGTTCTTTCTGTACATTGTGCACTTATCTAATGTTTAGAGGTAATACACACACACACAGAACCGTCATCTCATCATGCCTCCTTATCGCTTCTAAAGATATCTGTATATTTTTATGGTACATGTTAGTTGATCTACAAATACCTTTAGTCACCCACCCTTCCCTGAAGCTGTTGAAGCACATTAACGACACAGCTATTGGCCTGTCTATTGATCCATCGACGAGATTATACACAAGTCTTTCTCTCGCTCTCTCTTTAACCTTGTCAGCTCGGGGATTCAATCCAGCAACCTTTCGGTTACTGGCCTGATTCTCTAACAACTAGGTTACCTGGCACCCCAGTAGAAGGTGAACTGCTCTGTAGTAGATGTAGGCTGTGTTATAGTACAGGTAAATATTGTAGCATGGTAAACCATATAGACCTCGCTCTCTGTATAAGGGATCTGAGTGTTTTATGAGTTATTCTTCCCCTACTGTGCCCGCTGTGGCGTACACACACTGAGGATTTTCCTATCAGCTCTCATTAGATCACATGACTGCATCGGTCCGTCTGACTCGGAGCGAGACAGCACTCCGGAGCGACGTTCCAATGCTGCATTCCCATGGCCTTTGATCCCTGTCTGGCACCGCTGCGCCGCTTTCCACTGTGCCGCTTTCCACTGTCACATTCACCTAGTGTGTGTGTATATTTGAGGTGAGCGTGGTGTAGCTTAATTGGCTTGCAAAGTTGGCAATGTGCCTGACAAGTTGTCTGAGTGAGAACGCATTGTATAAGCACTTTGTGACAACTGCTAATGTAAAAAGTCAATTAGATTGATTGTTGTTTACGGCAACTACTTTGGCAAGAGAAGAATCCGGGAGAGGAGAGAGAAGGGTTGTACCAATCAATTCTTTAGAGGATAGGTGACCCATGACAGTAAGGACTTGAGCCACGACAAATGGGTTAACAACCACCGGGTTAACCCTCCTACCTGAGTAAACTGACTATGTCCTAGATACTTTCCCAATCCCTTCAAATACGGCCCAGTGTCTCATCCCTAATTCATTGATTGGAAGAGTTGTTTTCTGCCACTATGGTGTTTACAATACGGAGCTGATGAGAGCAGTTGATATTGAGAAGAGGTTTGTTTCCACTCATGTTGGTACCCACGGCAGCAGGCCGTGAGAGTTGCACGCTTTACGTACTGTGTGCATGTGTCACAGCAGCTGCTAATGGCTGACAGAGGTGTGGATGTCTTCTTGCACATTCAAGGCTGTTCTTGTTTGTTTTTTGTCTGTCAAATAAAATGATATTTTATTTGTCACATGCGCTGAATACAAGTGTAGACTTTACCGTGAAATGCTTACTTACGAGCCCTTAACCAGCAATGCAATTAAAAAAGAAAATGTACAAATATATAAAAATACAAAATAACAATACCGAGGCTATATACAAGGACTACCGGTACCGAGTCAGTGTACTGGGGTACGAGGTAGTTGGGGTGATAGATTGAGGTAATATGTACAGTACACGTAGGTTTGGTTAGGTGATTTAATTGAAGTACTATATACATGTAGGTAGGAGCTGAAAAGCAGGAAGTCCGGGTAGCCACTTTAATAAACTGTTTGGTAGTCTTATGGCTTTGGGTTAGAAGCTGTTCAGAAGTCTCTCGTCCCAGACCTTCGGTACCGCTTGTGGTATCTTGTTTGACCATTTTTAGGGCTGTTCTGACACTGCCTGGTATAGATGTTCTTGATGATGGGCAGCTTGGCCCCGGTGATGTACTGGGCTGTACGCACTACTTTCTGTAGTGCCTTGCGGTCGGAGGCCGAGCATTTGCCATACCAGGCGGTGATGCAGCCAGTCAGGATGCTCTCAATGGTGCAGCTGTAGAACTTTTTGAGCCTATGAGGTCCCATGCCAAATCTTTTCAGTCTCCTGAGAGGGAATGGGCTTTGCCGTGCCCTCTTGGACTGTGTTGGTGTGTTTGGACCATGATCGTTCCTTAGTGACGTGGACACCTGAGGAACTTAAAGCTCTTGACCGTTTCCACTACAGCCCCGATTTTGGGAATGGAGGTGTGCTCGGCCCTCTGTTTCCAGTAGTCCATGATCAGCTCCTTTTGTCTTGCTGACGTTGATGGAGAGGTTGTTGTCCTGACACCACATTGCCAGCCCTCTGACCACCTCCCTGTAGGCGGTCTCGTCATCTGTGATCAGGCCTACCGTCGTTGTCTCGTCAGCCACCTTAATGATGGTGTTGGAGGGTGTGTGTGTGTGGCCACACAGTCGTGGGTGAATGTGGGGGGACCTGTGTTGAGGGTCAGCAGAGGGATATGTTGCCTCCCTTCCCCACCTGGGGGTGGTACGTCAGAAAGTACAGTTGAAGAGGGATGTGTTGCCTCCCTTCCCCACCTGGGGGTGGTACGTCAGAAAGTACAGTTGAAGAGGGATGTGTTGCCTCCCTTCCCCACCTGGGGGTGGTACGTCAGAAAGTACAGTTGAAGAGGGATGTGTTTCGTCCCAGGGTCCTTACTTTAGTGATGAGTTGAGGGCGCTATGCTGTTGAACGCTGTGCTTTAGTCAATGAACAGCATTCTCACGTAGGTGTTCCTTTTGTCCTGATGGGAAAGGCCAGTGTGGGGAGCAATAGAGATGGGGTCATCTGTGGATCTGTTGGGGCGGTATGCGAATTGGAGTGGGTCCAGGGTGTCTGGAATTATTTATTCATTTAACCTTTATTTTAACCCGGGAAAACATATTGAGACCTAGGTCTCTTTTCCAAATATGTCCTGTGTATACAACATAAATATATACATTATACCCAAACATACAGTATACAATTATAAATATTCAAAAACTAAAATATAGTCATGGGAAGCACAAATAAAACAAATCACCCAGAAAAAGTTACATTCCTGCACAAATAAGTCTCCAATAAATATTTTAAATTGCCCAAACGGCACCAGAACTTAAAGATGAAATGTATTTTGTTGCAACAATACGGTGCATTAAAACTAAAAGCAGATTTGCCTCGCTCAATGCAGACCCTAGGAACCTCGTGTTAACCAGTCCTGTGAACAGGTTAAACGGTTTACGTGTCTATACTTCAACAGCATATTTCGTTAAAATGGAAGTTTATGAAGTAGGGCCTTGTAAACAAAAAAGGGAGGAATGTAGAGATGTACGGGTCTTTAGCGAAGTCCAGCCAACCTTTTGATACAGGATGCAGTGATGCGTATCAAAACTGTTACAAAACTGTTACTATGGTAGATGGCATATACAGGTTTAAGAGTAGTAGCAGCTGCACTTTGATAAATAATATCACCATAGTCAAGAACAGATGAGGTTGACTGAATAGTCTGCTTGCTACTGTTTAGAGAAAGGCACAATCTGTTTCTGTAGAAAAAGACAATGGTGTTGATATGAGCCATGACCAGCTTTTCAAAGTATTTCATGGCTACAGATGTGAGTGCTAGTTTTATTTAGACAGGTTACCTTGGCTTTTTTGGGCACAGGGACTATGGTGGTCTGCTTGACACGTGAGTATTACAGACTGGGTGAGGGAGAGGTTGAAAATGTCAGTGAAGACACTTGCTAGCTGGTCAGCGCATGCTCTGAGTATGCATTCTGGTAATCCGCCAGGCCTTGTGAATGTTAACCTGTTTAAAGGTCTTACTCACATTAGCTACGGAGAGCGTGATCACACAGTCGTCCGGAACAGCTGGTGCTCTCATGCATGGTTCAGTGTTGCTGGCCTTGACGCGAGCATAGGCATTTTGCTCGTGTCATTGGGCATCTCCCTTTTGTAATCGGTGACAGTTTGCAAGCCCTGCCACATCCAACGAGCATCGGAGCCGGTGTAGTAGGATTCGATCTTGGTCCTGTGTTGACACTTTGCCTGTTTGATGGTAGCGGGATTTCATTTAAGTGTCCGGATTTGTGTTCTGCTCTTTGAAAGCGGCAACTCTAGCTTTTAGCTCAGTGAGGATTCTGCTTGTAATCCATGGATTCTGGTTAGGATATGTATGTACGGTCACTGTGGGACTACTTTGTCAATGCACTTATTAATGAAGCCATTTACTGATGTGGTAAACTCCTCAATGCCGGCAGATTAATTCCGTAACATGTTCCAATCTGTGCTAGAGAAACAATCCTGTAGCTTAGCGTGCGCTTAATTGGACCACTTCTGTATTGAGCGCATCACTGGTACTTCCTGTTTGAGTTTTTCTTATAAATAGGTGCAGAAGGTTAGAATTAGGGTCAGATGGAGGTCGTGGGAGAGCTTTGTGTGCGTCTCTGTTTGGTGGGCTAGTTTTTATCCGCCTCTAGTTGTACAAGAGACATCCTGGTAGAAATGAGCTAAAACGGATTTCAGTTTCCTTGCATTAAAATCACTGGCCACTTGGAGCGCTGCACCTGGTTGAGTATTTTCTTGTTTGCTTATGGCCCTATTCAGGTCGTTGAGTGTGGTCTTGGTGCCAGCATCAGTTTGTGGTGGTAAATAGACAGCTATGAGAAATATATATGAAAACTCTCTTGATAAATAGCGTGGTCTACAGGTTATCATGAGGCATTCTAAGTCAGATGAGCAGAACCTCAAGACTTCCTTAATATTAGAGATCAAGCATCAACTGTTGTTGACCAAAAGAGACCCCCCTCTCCTCAGTTACCGGACGGAGCTGTTTTGTCCTGCCGATGTATAGAAAAAACAGCTAGATTTATATTTTTCATGGGGTTGTTTAGCCATGACTCAGTGAAACATATTTCAGTTCTTCAAATCACGTTGAAAGGATAGTCTCGAACGGAGCTCATCCGGTTTATTTACCAGTGAGTCCACGTTCACCAAGAGAACGGAGGGTAATGGCAACTTATCCACTCGCCGTCGCAGTCTTGTTTGATATCCCGCACGCCAACCCCTATAACGCCCCCTCCTCCGAGTGACGGGGATTTGGGCCTGGTCTGCGATTAGCATTATGTCCTGGTCTGGGAAAATGGCGTCCGTCCCCTCCGGCGTCATTATGTCTGTCACTCCAATGGGTTTAGTAGCCTAAGTGCTGTTAGCATGGTACTGTAGTGTTGGCATGGGCCAGTTCCTGACAGAGGAGCTCTGAGTAATACAAAAGGCTATACAGTCAAGTTTATTGTTGTTGTTTCTGACTGTACCAGGTAGAAGATGCCTTTAGCCACAGATCTAGGAACAGCCTATTCTACCCAATCCTAAACATTAAAGAGCTGTTCTGGGAGAGACTGGCCCTGTGATATCTCGCACTGTCACTCAACATATACAACTTTCTGGAGATAGTTATGGCTAAGAACAAAATAACTGTTAGTTGGTGACTTTAGGTGTGTGTGTGGGACAACGTATTTTAGTAATGCATGCAGTAGGTTAGTTGTGGATCTGTGCTATACGGTCTGCCTGCAATGTAAATTTATTGTGAGTCAAAAGTATTGTTTGAGCTTCACTCTGTTGCAGTGTGGTTATGCAAGTCAATAACAAAGATGGTTTGGTGTGGGATCTCTCCCTCACTCAGCCTACACACACCTCCTTTCCCTGGTCCTGATGCTGAAGCGTTTACTGCATTACAGCCCGCTGTGGGCCAGGACATTGAGGGGTGTGCTCGGTGTCCTGCTCTCTGACTGACTGAAGTGTATCTGCCTAATGCACTGTGGTAGCATACTGCTCTGCTGCAAGGGCTTAAACCTAACCCCCTCTGACATCATGAGTCACGACCTGGAACTGCTCACTAACACACCACACACACCAGAGCAGCTCTTGTTAAAACTAGTCGTTGGCTGGATTTGTACCACAGCAGCAGAGTTGAATCACTGATAGAACACATCATTTCTGCCACTACACCTTGTTGCTGATGTTTCAGACCCGCTAGCTGTTGCAGAACCTAGCAGTGTTTGTATCTACAGCCAGAACAGTGAAACTCCATGATGTCCCATATTCTGGTGATGCCCTCCTCCTCTAGCTCCAGCTGCCCTCCAAGTGATGCTCCAGTGAAGGAGATTATGTGGGATCAGCGGGCTTTGCAAATGCTATCCTGTGTTATTTATATCAAATCACTCTGGTAAAAACACACATACAGAACCATACAGTATATGCACCCAACAATACACACACACACACACACACACACACACACACACACACAGTGCTTGGTCTGTTACGAGCTCTGCCCCCCTTGTGCTCAGCCGGAATCTTTTTGTCTGCTTGGCTGTGGCTCTGCCCTACTTTTAACAGCCCTGCTGGCATACTGCCTGGCCTGCACTCACTGGCCTGCACACCGGTCTCTCTCTACTTCTCTCTCTCTTTACCTCGCTCTCTTTTACCTCTCTCTCTTTACCTCTGTGTAGCTTTCTGTCTACCTCTCGATCCTTTCTGTTTCTACCACTAATTCTCTCTCCTGTTGGTCTTCCACTGTTGCTGGCTCAGTAGATGTGCTATATGGATTATTAGAGTTTGGTTTTGATCTTTAATACGTACCTGAGGTCAGGAAGAAACAGCTGGACTCATGACCTTTTGAACGTCTCAGTCTAGTCTCTGTCCAAGTGTCCATGCATTTGGTGTCTCTAGGCATTTGGAGACTTGGCAGTGATGGAGGGAAGATCCTTTGTCATCTAGGTTTGGTGTCCAATGAGGGAGAAAGTGGGAGAAGATGGTTTGTTAATAGGTATTCCACCAACATGCATTGTAGTGGTGTTCTCTACTTTGATGCTCCTCTCAGCACCACTCCCTCCTGCCTACCTCGTACCACCCACTGAACCCAGAGAGTCCACCATCTCTAATCTGAGATCCAACTGCCGGCATCACAAGACTCCTCTCCAACCTCAGGGCCACACCCACATTGTTCTATTAACAGAACCATTTCAAATGGCATCACAAGACTCCTCTCCAACCTCAGGGCCACACCCACATTGTTCTATTAACAGAACCATTTCAAATGGCATCACAAGACTCCTCTCCAACCTCAGGGCCACACCCACATTGTTCTATTAACAGAACCATTTCAAATGGCATCAGCCTTCAGACCTCGGGCTAATAACTGTGCTATTCAGTATGAATGCTGTTCTTGCATGACTTCCAATTTTAGTAACTGTCTTTCTCTAATATGGTAATCAGATAAATGTTAGCTCACAATGGCAGAACTAGATGTCTAAAATGTACAAAAATGATTTGTAGCAACGGTGCGCTCAACTTTAAAAAGTCAGCACAACATTACATTTATGAGCACCAGAGTTTTTATTTTTAGTGTTTGAGATGTAGCCTAAATGAATTATAGATACTTCTGAAGCACATGTGCCCTAGAAACAAGTGTGTAACCCTTTTAAATATGTTTATTTATTATAAAAAGCTAAGACGTTGATACAAATAACTGTCATTGGAATATAATGACAGTCATTTGTGTAAAATGTCAGTTTCTACATGATGTAAAAGCACTATTTCCTTATTGATATCATAGACATTAAAACCAGTAGGTAGTGACAGTGCTGACGTCATCCACATATTCCTATGGAAAACTCCCGATGGTGCCGGAAGAATTTGAAGCACGCCAAAACATTGCTAGGGATGATGGTGTTAGTGGCTGTAACTAGCAACGGATCACAGTGAAAGTGGCTGTAAGAGTTTTTGACACGGCTAGGTTGCTACGTAGTAGCCGACCAGCAGAGCTTGGGACTTCATGCTCCAGACCCAACACTGGGGGCCTGATTGAGATGCATTACATTGAACATCGTACACGGTCTCTAAGAACGTCACGTTTGAGATGATGACATGTAGGAGATCTGCCATTCATTCATCGCTATGATCATTGATCTCCAGAAGAAGCTGTCCGTTTTCCTCTCATTCTCTGCCCCCAGAATGTTTGGATATAGCCTACTGTTAAATGTACCACTTTGTTGGCTAGCTATCTAATGAGGTAACGCACATCACTGAACAAGGTGTTAAACTAGTGGTTTATGGCCCGTGAATAGTTTTAGAACAGCCCGCGACATGGTTTAACAATGATAAATGTGACCTTCCTAATCCGCAACATGAAGAAAAAACATATGCGATCAGAATGGTTGTGCTTTAGAGCCCTGGACGTCAAGTGCTCTGGAGGCTGAATGTTTCTGCTGCTGCTGTTCTGGTTCTTCTGTTAGCTAAAAACCAATTAGCCATTTAAAACTCCTACAGCAGCATCATAACCCAACCCATTACAGGCCAAGAAGTGTTACCATCCACCCAGCGACCTCAGTCCGTCAGTCTCCATGATGTACTTCATCCACAACATGAAATAACAGCAACACTGTTTTCTGCCAACTGCCTCACTGCCAGCTTGTGGATGATCTATTCTCCCTCCTCTCCTTCCCTGTTATATTGGCTTCTCTCCACCTTCTCCACCTACCTGCTAACTGGTGAGTCCCTGTTCGCTCTCTCTCTCGCTCTCTCTCTCTCCCTCTCTCTCCCTCTCTCTCCCTCTCTCTCGCTCTCGCTCTCTCCCTCTCTCTCTCTCTCTCTCTCTCCCTCTCTCTCTCGCTCTCTCTCTCCCTCTCTCTCTCTCTCTCTCGCTCTCTCTCTCGCTCTCTCTCTCGCTCTCTCTCTCGCTCTCTCTCTCGCTCACTCTCTCTGCTGACACTATCAAATGAGAATAGGGGTGGTTGTATCAGTAGTAATGAGTTTAGCTGTGAGTATAAAGGTGTGGTCCTGACATGCTATAGTTAGCTGTGGGTCATTTTAACGCTCTTAATTAAGAGCTATCAGATGGTGTTTAGTGTGCAGCTAGTTAGGCAACGCAGGACCTGCACCGAGCTACATTAGGCTACTGGGACTGCCTTGCATCACCGTCAGTAGCACCTGAGTTAGTTACTGGCTACCAGAGATCTGTCTTTGGGTTTGGACAGCTGTGCTTATGTGAGGTTTGTTTCTGTGTGTGTAGACAGACCAAAGGAGGCAGGAAAGTCAGTGCAGTGGTCGTATACCTTCATCAGACACGCTGGCAGGTTTATCATTCAATTCAGAACTGGGAATAAAGGTCTCGTCAGTATTCATAAAGGAAACATTGAGTCCAGACAAAATGTGGTGCTGGTGTTGGGTGGGAAAGTCCGGGTAAGGAGAGGATTGTTATCTTAACGCAGGACGATGTAGCCCTCCATTCAGCCTCCCTCCACATCCTATCTCTATTGTTATGGTGGACACAGGCTTTGGTGTCGCTGTGTTTTCAATGCAGTCTGTTGGCTAGGTCCTGAACTACTGTCTCTCCCTTTGGCCCTTTTGTGTGGCTCTAAACCTAACAGGAAATGTCAGGGGATTTGGCTGGCCATAACCATAGCCTTAACTGGTGTTTTGTGTGTGTATTAGGCAGACGGAAAAAGAGGGAGAGCGAACGGGAGAATATTTGTTAGCCAGACATGCTCTGTGCATCGAGGCGAGCGGATCAGATTATCTGCAGTGAGTCACAGGCAGTGAGTCTGCTCAACCATGATGCCAAACCCTCTGAACGATGTGTCTGTCTTTTGTCCCAATGTGACACTAGGGGCCCGGA
Source organism: Oncorhynchus keta (assembly GCF_023373465.1). Classification (NCBI taxonomy): domain Eukaryota; kingdom Metazoa; phylum Chordata; class Actinopteri; order Salmoniformes; family Salmonidae; genus Oncorhynchus; species Oncorhynchus keta. The sequence continues at coordinate 20,884,246 of NC_068446.1, forward strand.
GTTCATCAGGGTCCAATCCCAAATCAACTCTTATAGCATCTCAATAGTCTAATGTAGCTTTCTGTTCCAGCTCCTCTCCTTCATCTGCACTGAACTGGAAGAACTGCACTGGTTCCTAGTGGGAGCTGGTCCCCATATTACCTGCCCTGTAGTCTCAGATCAGTTCTGCAGTAGTTCCACACCCCGCTGTGTGTGTTCTCTCTGCCTGTATGAGATGTGGTAAGGTTTACATCTGCCTGTTGTGAAGAGGAGAAGACTCATGGAGAGGGGGAAGAAAAGAGATGGCGGAAGTAGGCTAGAAGAAGTGCTGAGTCAGTGTAATGCTTGAGGCTCTTCCCTCTTTACTGACATTGACGGACTACAGGAACAGACATCTCTTTTCTCCTCTCGCTGCCCCTCTCTGGGCTCTTCTCTCATTCCTCTCCCATCTCTGGTCTGTCACTTTCCCTGCTCAGGGGTGTAGTTTCCCCTAGATATAGGATCATGTTTCCCTCCCCAATTCTAAACGTAACCATTAGTGGGGGAAAATGCGAAACTGACCCTAGATCAGCATCTAGGGGCAACTCTTTCCCTGCCTGTTCCCCCTCCCCCTCCACTCATTATATAACTAACAGAACTAGGTCACATACATTCCTCCCCAAAGCTGCTCCTTCAAGCAAAGGTTACTTCCCTTTCTTTCTCTAAGAGTAGGAATGTGCACCGACACTCGTCTCTTTTTTCAAGTGTCAACACTCGGCTCTCTTTACAAGTAGTGTTACAGAAGGGGACAGGGAGGGCAGTTTCTAACTGGGTCATAACTTCCTACTTTGTATTCACAGAAGTCTTTCTCACTCCTGTAGCATGCAGAATATAGTTACTTTACTACTAGTTCTACTGTGCGTCGAGGAGTTTTGAAGTAATGGATGGATGGGGGAAGGGGGGGGGTGCAGTGCGGACAGACCGGTGTCCCCACAACCAGACTAGAAGCTGGTAATCCCTGTTTTTATGCACACCTGGCCTCCTCCGTAGTCAGTCAGCCTCTCTGTCAGACTGAACTGTTTTCAACACTATCATTCACACATTGTGTAGAGAAGAGCCTTGCCCACACTAGTGTCGTTTTGCTGTTTTGGAGGATCAGGCTCTAGTCTAGGAGCTAGTACAACACCCACCCCTACACAGAAATCCAGTGGTAAACAGAACTGTCAATCATCTCTGTGGTTCCTGTCCAGGAGTTCCTCAGACGTGTTGTGACAGAGGTGAAGGCAAGAGTGTCTATCTTTACTGTGGCAGAAGTCTGTTTAGTCACGAGGTGTACCCTAAACTATAGGCCTATGTAGCTAGGTGTAGAAGTCTATTCGCTGTATGGCTAAAGGCTACGTCAGGGTATATGGCAGAGCCTACAGTTCAATGGGTTTGTAAGGTGACCTTCTACCCACTACTAGCCCCCTCATGGTGATGTTACCTCGTGTGGTATTTCACTAGTCGTTGGGTTTGAATAAAGTGGGAGAAGCCCAATTCCAAATCAACCCCCGATTGGCTCGGTGGAATTTGTGCTATTTATTACTCATACTTCTCAGATTCTCTCGGGAGCGGAAAATAGTTTTGTTATCTCAGGTTGTTCTAGCAATTCTCACATCAAAACTTAATTGTGAGGAAGAATGTTTTCAATTATTTTTACATTTTGTATCACAAACCATTTTCTAGAAAATCATGATGAAAATGGCTGCTATGGGCCCTTTTTAGACCTATACATGCCTCCTGTACGACCCGATGATCTGAACCGCACATTATATAGATCACATCTTTTGATTTGGTACGTTTTGAGACACAAAAACCATTTATCGATTTTCATGATGTCACTGAAATTGTGAAAATAACATTATGTTTTGCCTACTTATAGGCCTGTCAACTTACAGTATACCCCCACCCCCTGGTCGCACATCTACCTTTCTCTCTCGTGTATGTGACATTTGGAAGTATACGTTGTTCAAAGCCATGGCTGCGTCCACCGCAGGGTTCATATTTTGGTCTGGATCGGTATAGGCTGCCTCTCACATTACCCACGTCGCATCTCTCTACCGATGGATGATCGATCTGGGGAGGGCTGGGTGTATGCAGGTACAAGATGTCGCCGCTATATGAATAGGCCCTCATTGTGCAACCCCACCGGGACTGGAGGCTTGGATGATGAGATGCCTGCATCGTGTTCTGTATCAAAGGAGGGTGTAGCAATGATGTGTTTATCAGTCGAGGTCAGGATAAATAGTGAAATTACAGACCTATGTTCTACATACTGATATTATATGCTGTGTGGGTTTGAGTGAAACCCTATAGACTTGCCAGTTGATAGGGTGTTAATGTGTGTGTGTGTGTGTCCAGCTCTGACCTGACATTGATGTTTGAGTGGTCAAGCAGAAGCTCAGAGGTTTCAGAGCAGGTTTTGCAGCGTCCAGTTGTTGTTTAGATCCATACTGGTCCTCAAACAGGCCGGGAGAAAGTATTCATTATGTAACAAACATTCAAATGTTAAATACGGATGTTTAAAAAGTGAACATATTCAGCCAGCCCCATATCCATTGGTCCCTACACACACAAACCGCCGGGGGCCCTTCCTCGTCTCCCACACATCACCTCAGCCTTTACCCCTCACTGGGACCACAGGTCAAGTCCACTGATGCGAAGTAACAACAATGATGAACCTGGCTTGTAAACACAGGACACTTGTTAAACGTGAGATCATGTTCATATGTTGAGCCACAGGTACCGCAGTCGTAATGTGTGTTTCTGACTGCGTCTCTCTCTGTGTGTGTGTTCCAGGTACCGCAGTCGTAATGTGTGTTTCTGACTGCGTCTCTCTCTGTGTGTGTGTTCCAGGTACCGCAGTCGTAATGTGTGTTTCTGACTGCGTCTCTCTCTGTGTGTGTGTTCCAGGTACCGCAGTCGTAATGTGTGTTTCTGACTGCGTCTCTCTCTGTGTGTGTGTTCCAGGTACCCCAGTCGTAATGTGTGTTTCTGACTGCTTCTCTCTCTGTGTGTGTGTTCCAGGTACCCCAGTCATAATGTGTGTTTCTGACTGCGTCTCTCTCTGTGTGTGTGTTCCAGGTACCCCAGTCATAATGTGTGTTTCTGACTGCTTCTCTCTCTCTCTCTCTGTGTTCCAGGTACCCCAGTCATAATGTGTGTTGTTCAGAGCACAGCTCGTCAGCTCCAGGTGTGTCTAGTGGTGAAAGCAGCCTCCCAGAGCATCATCATGAGCAGCACCACAGGACTGACCACAAGGTGAGATGGCTGTAAGACTTACCATTAGTTATTGTGCAGTAGACTTTTCCCCCAGACCCCACTATGTTCCACTATTCCTCACGCAGTGTTTCTCTTCACAGCATTAGCCACTTTAAGACTAATCACTAGTGTTTTAGCCCATATCCACACAGCTCATATCTGGCAATCTGAGGGAGAGGGGGGAGGAGGGCTGCTGTGTTAACCCAAATGTAGTCCTCCGTGGCCGTGAGCTGGTCTACTGTGAGCTGGTCTACTGTGTGTGTGTGTGTCTGTGTGTGTCCATAGCAATCAGACATGCTGTCAGTCCATTTCTAGAACAGTCTCTTGTTCTGTCCCTCAGTATAACAAAGTAACTTACTGTTTCTCAACCCGAGATGCTGATTCCCGTGTTTCTGGTGTTCCTCAGACTCTATCATTCTCTGTCATGTCTTACGGAGTGTTGGGTTGTAGTTTGAAGTACTTGCTACGCCAGACGTTAATAGTTACATGCATGAGGAATGTATATGGTGGGCTGAATGGCGTTTTGATAAGAAGTATAGACCAAGAAAGTTTCTAAGTAAGGGAGAAGGCAATCACTGATACGGTTGGTTAGCTGTGGATTAGCGTGCGCCGAGGTCTGGTCAGAGGAAGGTGAAGGACCACTTTATCACTTAACTTCCTGCCTAGCGACAAAGATGTAGTGTTTAGAGGTGCAAGGAGGAGACTGCCTAAAGGAGGGTATAAAGACTTGTGCTGGTCTTTGTCATTTTCAGCTGTTTGACCCAGTGGGGGAATAAACTTGGTTTGAGCTCTTCATAGTCGTCCATGAGTTTTACTGTTTATATAGAACCTAACAGGTGTAACAGGCTAGTCTACTTTCTGTGGATCTCAAACATCCTCTTCCGTGTGTGTGCGTGCGTGCGTGCGCACATGTGTTCTAACGGTGTGTGTGTGACTGTTCCCTAGGAGGAGTCGTCGTCGAGGACACACACACACACCTACGACGTGGAACTGGAGACAAAGAGGGCTACACTAGAGGAGCCCAACACACCGAACACGGAACAGGTAACAGAGACACAAACACCACACGCACCTCTCTCACACACACACACACACACACACACACACACACACACACACACACACACTCTCACACACGTGCAATGAGAATTGAATAGGTGTGTGTTTTCCAGACTGTGAATCAGAAGGAGCCTGTGATGGTCTGGTCTGCCCCAGAACCACACCTGGATCCAGAACCCCCCGCTGCTGCTGAGCCTCACTCACACAACACACACATCCACACAGACCTAGAGCCCGATACACAACCCACTCCCCTCCAGAATCAGGCTCCCTCATCCCCCTCCATCCCACCGCTCAGCGACGACCCAACCCAGGGACAGGCCTCCACAGACCACACAGGCCCAGTCGAGACCCCCAGTGATGCACCGGCAGAACCCAGCCCAGCCCCCTCTACAGAAGACCCCCAACACACACCTACCTCTACCTCTTACATCCCTGCTCCAGCCCCATCCAGGTAAGATGAGAACTGTGTATTGTACGCATGATGTGTATGAGACGTTATGTCTGTTTATACAGCAGAATTATGTGTCCAAGACCATTTTTGTCCTTGGGCTCAATAAAGTATTTATTGTAAGAGGCGTCATTCAGTCTACCACTGTGATAGATCCAGTTATCTAACTGGTCTTCCCTTTCAGCTGCATTCGTTTTTTGTTGTTTTTTTTAAACATTTTTACTTCACATTTTTCGTATGTTGCTATTTTTCTTATTGACTTGACTTTTTTCCCCGCCTCAATTTTGGGGGCCCCCGCTGCCCCTTTCTATACACCGTTTACAGCTGTAAACCTGCAGTTAACTTTGTGCACTGGTTCCTTCGTCAATAAACCTATCTGAACCTGGACTAAAACTTGGACTGGACTTGGTGGGAATAAGTGGAAATGTTGGTTGTCTGCTAAACTGGACCTTTGGACAGATGGGGATTGCCAGACCTGATCAGATCAGGTGTCATTGGATCCTTGGATGGTTCTGCCACGGGGTTTACTGGCTAGTTTAGCGCTCTTTGTCGGACCTACTCAAAATGGCTGCCGAGATGTGGACACTTGCCTTTTACAATGAACATTTGACTCACCACAGCCTGGACTGGAGGAGGCTTACCATTCCGAAGACGCACCCCACCCCCTCCAACCTCATCCCCTTTTCTCTCTCTCCCCCATCCCTCTCTTTCTCCTTCTCTCCTCCCCACCCCATCTGTCCTTTCTCCCTCTTCCTCCCTCCTAGGGGCTCTTCCATAAATGGCATGTCCTTTCTTTCCCTCAGTTCAATAGAGGTTGCCAGATCTCATCCCGCGGTAGAGGATTCCCCTGTAGAAGTTGCCAGTGCTGAAGCCGATCCCTCTTTAGAGGTTGCCAGTGCTGGATCTAATTCCTCTCTAGAGGGCAATGTTTTTGCTGATTTCTCTGGCTCTCAGTGTGGGATGATTCCCCACAACCTGGCAACCCAAACCCCTCCTTTTGGCAGCCCGCCCACGAGGTGAGTACAGAGTTTGAATTGAACCAATCAGAAAGCAGAAACAGGTAAACAACCATGCAGGTAACCAATCGGATGCCAGACACTCCTCTCCGCTAAACTCAACGACCGGTGGCCTTGTTCTCCTTTATTCATCTTTTATTTTGTTTTCTTTTTTTGCTTCTTTTCTGCTGTGTTTTTCATTACGGACAAACGCACTGTTGATGGCATGGAACATGAATGGAAGGAATGTTATTGAAATAAAATATTTTGTTTGCGTGCATCCAGACTGTGCATTAAATGTTGTTTTTCTCATTTCATCCCCTCCCTCTCCGTCTTTCTCTCTCCCTCTCCTCTTTCCATAGTGGTGATGATGACTCTGTAGAGAGCCAGTCAGAACAGGGTCACAGTCAGGATGCTCCAGGTTCTGATGCTGATGTCCAGGTGTCTCTCAACCCAGAAGACCCAGACCAGGGCCTACCAGAGCTGGACCAGGGGGGAAACACATCCCACAGGCACCAAGACATAGACCAAGACCAGCAGGTGAGAGGGAGTCCCACAACCTAGTCCCCACGCTGGTAATGTTATAGAGAATTGACTGTTATTTCTGCCACTGACTGTAAGTGTAATGAGGAGTGTAGGGGTTTGCGTGTGAACATTGAGGACTGGGGCTACACATGGCTTGGCTGCCAGTCCTCTGAGTTGTTTCATTAATGTTTAATTCAATTAATGAACCCTCTGCCTTTCTCTTACTGTAGGGAGGGGGGGTGGATGTGAGTGAGAATGAGGGAAGCCCTGTCCAAGCCAGTATTGGTGCAGAGCTGGTCTGTTTTCCAACCGGATTGGCTGCAGACAGACACAGCTCAACTGGATTGGCTTTGTGTGTAAGAGGCTTTGTTGACTGTTCTGGGGTCTTTATAAAGGAATAAAGTATATCAATTACAGCTCACTGTGTGTGTGTCTGTGTATAACATGTCTGTGTAACATGTGTGTCTCTATACCTGACAAGGCAGTGGATGCCAGTGGTAAGGAGACTGACCCCTCAGTGCCCAGTAAGGAAGACATCCCAACATTCGACGAGTGGAAGAAACAAGTCATGGAAGTGGAGAAGGAGAAGAGTAAGAAACACACACAGGGACATGTTTCCCTCATTAACATCATATTCAGGAGAAGCTCAGTGACCGTGAAGAAGGGATGATGTTTCGATACAGTAATTTGTCAGACAAACTAGTGCAGAGGCCTTGCATGGACATCTCTGTCCTCCTTTCCAAGTCCCTCCTCCCCTTCCCTATCTCGCTTCCCTCCATCTTCCTCCTTCCCTCTCTCTGTTTCTCTCCCTTGCCTTTCGTTCTTGCATCTCTTCCCTCTCTCCCTTCTCTCTCTGACTGAGGGAATTATGGGTATTGCAGCGTGTGTGTTGCGTAATCTCTCACTCTCTCCGTCCTCTTAGGCAGCACTGTTTTTCCACCATCACTAATGGCCCAGTCTACAGGAGCAGAAGGACACACAGACACACACAGACATCCATGAGTTACACTCTCACACTTACACTCTCACACTTACACTCTCAAACTCAACACACGCCTTAGCACCCCACGTGCACTCACACACACATGCTCAGGCTAGGCTACTGATTAAACAACTATAGATTATAGGAGTCAGACTAGGCTACTGATTAAACAACCATAGATTATAGGAATCAGACTAGGCTACTGATTAAACAACTATAGATTATAGGAGTCAGACTAGGCTACTGATTAAACAACTATAGATTATAGGAATCAGATTTTCGAGGCTACTGATTAAACAACTATAGATTATAGGAGTCAGACTAGGCTACTGATTAAACAACTATAGATTATAGGAGTCAGACGAGGCTACTGATTAAACAACTATAGATTATAGGAGTCAGACTAGGCTACTGATTAAACAACTATAGATTATAGGAATCAGACTAGGCTACTGATTAAACAACCATAGATTATAGGAATCAGACTAGGCTACTGATTAAACAACTATAGATTATAGGAGTCAGACTAGGCTACTGATTAAACAACTATAGATTATAGGAATCAGACTAGGCTACTGATTAAACAACTATAGATTATAGGAGTCAGACTAGGCTACTGATTAAACAACTATAGATTATAGGAATCAGACGAGGCTACTGATTAAACAACTATAGATTATAGGAGTCAGACGAGGCTACTGATTAAACAACTATAGATTATAGGAGTCAGACTAGGCTACTGATTAAACAACTATAGATTATAGGAATCAGACTAGGCTACTGATTAAACAACTATAGATTATAGGAATCAGACGAGGCTACTGATTAAACAACTATAGATTATAGGAATCAGACGAGGCTACTGATTAAACAACTATAGATTATAGGAGTCAGACTAGGCTACTGATTAAACAACTATAGATTATAGGAATCAGACTAGGCTACTGATTAAACAACCATAGATTATAGGAATCAGACTAGGCTACTGATTAAACAACTATAGATTATAGGAGTCAGACTAGGCTACTGATTAAACAACTATAGATTATAGGAGTCAGACTAGGCTACTGATTAAACAACTATAGATTATAGGAGTCAGACGAGGCTACTGATTAAACAACTATAGATTATAGGAATCAGACGAGGCTACTGATTAAACAACTATAGATTATAGGAGTCAGACGAGGCTACTGATTAAACAACTATAGATTATAGGAGTCAGACTAGGCTACTGATTAAACAACTATAGATTATAGGAGTCAGACTAGGCTACTGATTAAACAACTATAGATTATAGGAGTCAGACTAGGCTACTGATTAAACAACTATAGATTATAGGAGTCAGACGAGGCTACTGATTAAACAACTATAGATTATAGGAGTCAGACGAGGCTACTGATTAAACAACCATAGATTATAGGAGTCAGACTAGGCTACTGATTAAACAACTATAGATTATAGGAGTCAGACGAGGCTACTGATTAAACAACTATAGATTATAGGAGTCAGACGAGGCTACTGATTAAACAACCATAGATTATAGGAGTCAGACTAGGCTACTGATTAAACAACTATAGATTATAGGAATCAGACGAGGCTACTGATTAAACAACCATAGATTATAGGAGTCAGACGACGCTACTGATTAAACAACCATAGATTATAGGAATCAGACTAGGCTGCTGATACATTATGCCTGACAGGTACTGTATGTTCTCTTCATGAATGATTGTGTTCTCTACATTAAGATGACCCAGTTTTCCCGGGACTCCCTAAAAAACAGTGGCAATTGCTACTGAGTGGACCATCCTAGCTAAAGAAATCAAATGAATGAGTTCACTTAAGCGTGCTCACACAAACATCCACCTCCTAACCCCCCTTTCTCTCACTTCCAGCTCTCTCCCTCCATACCTCCTCCAGCAGCATCCCCCCTGTGAAGAAGGTGCAGAAGAACTTCAAAAACAACTATGCTTCTGTGGAGTGTGGCGCTAAGATACTGTCAGCTAATACAGAGGCTAAGGTAACACACTCGCACGCACACACAACTTTGAAGTCTTTCGTTTGGAGGACAGGAACAGTCATTTGCTCTCTCTCGTCCCCTGGTTCCAGAGTACCTCAGCTATCCTCATGGAGAATATGGACCTGTACATGCTGAACCCCTGCAGCAACAAGATTTGGTGAGACACACGCACACACCTACATTCTAATTTTCTGAACTGTTGTCTGCCCTCTCCTTTCTTTTTGATTTCCCCCCACCCCCCCGGTCCTGTCTGCTCTCTGAAGCTGCAGGGTGACAACGTGACTCAGTGCACTGCTGTTTTCCTCAGAAGCATGCACATACACTAGTCCGCTTGTCAGCTCTGCACGTGTGACCCCAACTGCCAACCGTCTGCCCAGGCAGATGTCAAGGGGAGATGAGGATATTTGACAGAGCTGAAAGTTCTCACATTAATTTGCTTCTTACATTTACATTTAAGTCATTTAGCAGACGCTCTTATCCAGAGCGACTTACAAATTGCTTCTTCTAACTCTCTCTCTCCCCCACCTTCTCTCTCTCTCTCTGCCTCTCTCTAGGTTTGTAATAGAGCTGTGTGAGCCCATCCAGGTGAAACAGTTGGACATCGCTAACTTTGAACTCTTCTCCTCCACGCCGAAAGACTTCCTGGTCTCCATCAGTGACCGGTATGCACACACCCTGAAAAATGTGAAAGTCCCATTTTGGTTGGATGCATTCAATTGTGCAATTGACTAGGTAGCCCCTTCCCTTTCTGGTTTTCCTCAGGACACGCCCCCGTTTGACCGCCCCTCTCCCTCCCTCTCTCTCTCAGGTACCCCACCAACAAGTGGGTGAAGTTGGGAACGTTCCACGCCCGTGATGAGCGCACAGTCCAGAGCTTCCCATTGGACGAACAGCTCTATGCCAAATATGTCAAGGTACACACCGACATTTATACACACACACCTTATGTTCTTCTAACATTTATTTCCATTCAAAATCCTATTTTCCCTAATCCTTACCATAACCCTGATCCTTACCATAACCCTAACACATAACCGTAATCCCTAATCCTTACCATAACCTTAACACATAACCGTAATCCCTAATCCTTACCATAACCTTAACACATAACCGTAATCCCTAATCCTTACCATAACCTTAACACATAACCCTAATCCTTACCATAACCTTAACACATAACCCTAATCCTAATCTTTACCATAACTTTAACACATAACCGTAATCCCTAATCCTTACCATAACCCTAACACATAACCGTAATCACCAAATCCTTACCATAACACAACCCTAATACTTACCATAACCCTAATACTTACCATAACCCTAAACCTTACCATAACCCTAACCCCTAAACCTAATCCTTACCATAACACATAACCCTAAACCTAATCCTTACCATAACACATAACCCTAAACCTAATCCTTACCATAACACATAACCCTGAACCTAATCCTTACCTTAACATGTAACCCTTAACCTAACCACTAACCCCTTACGCTAACTGTAATTGTAACCCTACCCTTAAACCAAAGCCCTAAGCTTAAACAGCCTTTGTCCTCATGGGGATGTGGAAATTTCTTGTTTTACTATCCTTGTGGGGATTTTAGTTCCCCACAAGGATGGAAGAACCAACCAACACACACCATTTGTATTCTATGTTCTATGCCCAGGGGGATTCCTCATGTCATCAACATGAGTCTGAATTGCTTCCTAATTATACCTCACACAACATCTTCTGTGTGTGAGGATGTATATTCTGAGGATGTGTTTCAGCTTCCTTTTCGACTTCTATGTGTAATAAATTTAGTAGAAATAGTATGGGGAAGTATTTACTGTATTCTAGTCATTCAACTCTACCCCCCTCACTATCTTCTCTTATCTAACGCATTAAGTGTTATTACATTTTCATAGTTTTTCTGTAAAGTTTAAAATAACAATATTTTTCGTGCGGGTGCATTTTTTTTAAATGTTTGGTTAATTGTATGGGTTTTTAAAAATATGCCACTGTTTTGTGATTTCACATAGTACTGTGACAAGGTCTTAGAGTTATCGATGTCTTAATTTCAATAGGAACTGAAGCTGTTATCAACCTGATGTCTGTCTAGGTTGTCTGTCTAGGTTGTCTGTCTAGGTTGTCTGTCTAGGTTGTCTGTCTAGGTTGTCTGTCTAGGTTGTCTGTCTACTTCTTCCCTACTCCTCTAAAAGTTACTGCTATGGATACTTATAATACCTTATTCCCTTGTAATGCTATGTGCACCTTGTATTGCTTTGTATACCTTACCTTGCCCTTGCCTTGTAGTCTCTTGTAGAGCAAGCGTTTAGTCTGTGAATACTGTGTGTTGTGTTGTCCCAAAAATAAAATGCTGAAGAAAAATGACCAGATGCTTGACTTGCTAGTGGCATGAATCAGCCTTTTTACAGATTTCTCTCACTTTTTTCTCTCTCCTCTTGCATCAGATGTTCATCAAGTACATAAAGGTTGGCATTCTTCTCTTTTAGAGGTTGTAATGCACTATGATGCGTTATAGTGTACCATAACAATGGGGAGCTTTGGTGGCAGTGTACAGATGGTGTAATGCATGACCAAGACACATTTTAAAACTAACAATAGAGCTTGGCAAATTCCACATCACCTTTTTAGATTTGATTTAGCTTAGACGTTTTGGATGACTTGAATGATTTAGCTTAGACGTATTGGATGACTAGATTTACACTAAACAAAAATGTAAACGCAACATGTAAAGTGTTGGTATCATGAGCTGAAATCAACAGTCCCAGATATGTTCCAGACGCTTAAAAAGCGTATTTCTCTCAAATTCTCTGCACATATTTGTTTACATCCCTATTGGTAAGCACTTCTCCTTTGCAAAGATAATCCATCCCACCTGACAGGTGTGGCATGTCAAGAAACTGATTAAATAGCATGATCATTACACAGGTACACCTTGTGCCGGTGACAATAAAAGGCCACTCTAAAATGTGCCGTTTTTGTCACACAACACAGATGTCTCAAGTTTTGAGGGAGCGTGCAATCGGCATGCTGACTGCAGGAATGTCCACCAGAGCTGTTGCCGGATAATTGAAAGTTAATTTCTCTACCATAAGCCTCCTCCAACGCAGTTTTAGAGAATTTGGCAGTACGTACAACCGGTCACACAACTTCAGACCACGTGTATGTCATGTGGGCGAGCGGTTTGCTGATGTCAACATTGTTAGCACAGTGCCCCATGGTGGCGGTGGGGTTATGTATGACATACTGTAAACGAACACAATTGCGTTTTGTCTATGGTAATTTGAATGCATAGAAATACCTTGACGAGATCCTGAGGCCCATTGTTTTTGTAAGGTATCTTTGACCAACAGATGCGTATCAGTATTCCCAGTCATGTCAAATCCAATTGAAATAAATTCAGTCAATTGAATTTATTTAAATTGACTGATTTCCTCATATGAACTGTACTCTTTGAAATTGTTGCATGTTGCGTCTATATTTTGGTTTACTATAGCTCAGACATACTGGATGACTTGAATGTAAGTGGGGATGGTGTGGGTGGTTTAATTACCCCGGTATGAGTGTGTTCGATGTGGTTTAACCCTTTCGTCACCCCTCGACTGCAGGTGGAGCTCATCTCCCACTTCGGATCAGAACACTTCTGCCCCCTCAGCCTCATCAGGTAAGAGATACAGTTAAAGTCGGAAGTTCACATACACCTTAGCCAAATACAATTAAACTCAGTTTTTCAAGTCAAGATTCCCTGTCTTCGGTCAGTTAGGATCACCACTTTATTTTAAGAATGTGAAAGGTCAGAATAATATTATAGAATTATTTATTTCAGATTTTCTTTCATCACATTCCCAGTGGGTCAGAAATTTACATGCACACAATTAGTGTGTGGTAGTATTGCCTTTAAATTGTTTAACTTGGTTCAAAAGTTTTGGGTAGCCTTCCACAAGCTTCCCACAATAAGTTGGGTGAATTTTGGCCCATTCCTCCTGACAGAGCTGGTGTAACGAAGTCAGATTTGTAGACATCCTTGCTCACACACGCTTTTTCAGTTCTGCCCACAACTTTTCTGTTGGATTGAGGTCGGGGATTTGGGATGGCCACTCCAATACGTTGACTTTGTTGTGCTTAAGCCATTTTGCCGCTACTTTGGAAGTATGCTTGGGGTCATTGTCCATTTGGAAGACCCATTTGTGACCAAGCTTTAACTTCCTGACTGACGTCTTGAGATGTTTCAATATATCCACATACTTTTCCATCCTCATGATGTCATCTATTTTGTGAAGTGCACCAGTCCCTTCTGTAGCATAGCACCCCCACAACATGATAATGCTGTCACCCCCGTGCTTCACGGTTGGGATGGTGTTCTTCGGCTTGCAAGCGTTCCCCTTTTTCCTCCAAACATAACGATGGTCATTATGGACAAACAGTTCTATTTTTGTTTCATCAGACCAGAGGACATTCTTCAAAAAAGTATGATCTTTGTCCCCATGTGCAGTTGCAAACCGTAGTCTGGCTTTTTTATGGCGGTTTTGGAGCAGTGGCTTCTTCCTTGCTGAATGACCTTTTAGGTTATGTTGATATACGACTCATTTTACTGTGGATATAGATATGTTTGTACCTGTTTCCTCCAGCATCTTCACAAGGTCCTTTGCTGTTGTTCTGGGATTGATTTGCACTTTTTGCACAAAAGTACATTCATCTCTAGGAGACAGAACGTGTCTCCTTCCTGAGCAGTATGACGGCTGCGTGATCCCATGGTGTTTGTACTTGCGTACTATTGTTTGTACAGATGAACTTGGTACCTTCAGGCGTTTGGAAATTGCTCCCAAGGATGAACCAGACTTGTGGAGGTCTACAAATTTTTTTCTGAGGTCTTTGCTTATTACTTTTGATTTTCCCATGATGTCAAGCAAAGAGGCACTGAGTTTGAAGGTAGGCCTTGAAATACATCCACAGGTACACCTGCAATTGACTCAATTATCCTTTCAGAAGCTTCTAAAGCCATGACATCATTTTCTGGAATTTTCCAAGCTGTTTAAAGGCACAGTCAACTTAGTGTATCTGATCTTCTGACCCACTGGAATTGTGATACAGTGAATTATATGTGAAATAATCTGTCTGTAAACAGTTGTTGGAAAAATTACTTGTCATGCACAAGGTAGATGTCCTAACCGACTTGCCAAAACTATAGTTTGTTAACAAGAAATTTGACGAGTGGCTGAAAACAAGCAAGTTTTCATGACTCCGACCTAAGCGCATGTAAACCTCCGACTTCAACTGTATAGAGAGAGAGAGAGAGAGAGAGAGAGAGAGAGAGAGGGGGAGACCAGGAGATAGTCTGTCATTACATTTTTAACAGCCAGACTTGAATAGAAGAGAAATAACAGTAATGTTTTCCTCCGGTGCTATATAATGTTGTGTTGTTTAGCAAAAAGGCTATGTAACACAGGAGGTTGGTGGCACCTTAATTGGGGAGGACGGGCTCGTGGTAATGGCAGGTGCAGAAAAGGTGGAATGGTGTAAAATACATCAGCCTCCCCCTCAGCAGCCTCCTGTGCTATATAATGAACACAGCAGGGAAAATGTAAATAGTCTGGATGGCCGTTTGATGAATTGTTCAGCAGCTTGGGGTTGTTAAGGCTGTTAAGGAGCCTTTTGGACCTAGACTTGGCGCTCCGGTACCGCTTGCCGTGCGGTAGCAGAGAGAACAGTCTGACTAGGGTGGCTGGAGTCTGACCATTTTTTGGGGCTTCCTCTGACATGCCTTGTATATATGTCCTGGATGACAGGATGCTTGGCCCCAGTGATGTATTGGGCCGTACGCACTACCCTCTGTATTACCTTAGTCAGATGCAAGCAGTTGTGGTGATGCAACTGCCGGTGCGGCAGGGTAGCCTAGTGGTTAGAGTGTTGGACTAGTAACCAGAAGGTTGCAAGTTCAAATCCCCGAGCTGACAAGGTACAAATCTGTCGTCCTGCCCCTGAACAGGCAGTTAACCCACCGTTCCTAGGCAGTCATTGAAAATAAGAATTTGTTCTTAACTGACTTGCCTAGTTAAATACAGGTAAAAAAACAACAACTTGTCAGGATGCTCTCAATAGTGCAGCTGTAGAACTATTGGGGATCTGGAGACCCCGATATTTTCCATCTCCTGAGGGGCAAAAGTTGTTGTCGTGCTCTCTTCACGACTGTCTTGGTGTGTTTGAACCATGATAGTTTGTTGGTGATGTGGACACCAAGAAACTCTCGACACGCTCCACTACAGCCCCGTCGGTGTTAATGGGGGCCTGTTCGGCCCTCCATTTCCTGTAGTCCACGATCATCTCCTTTGTCTTGCTGCCTTCAATAGTGTTAGCTCCTAGTGGCCCCTAGTGTGCAGTGAAATCAATCAGGTATTTCAGAGAACACGGTGAGTACTGCGAGCTGAGCAGCTTTCTAGTAATGGTCTCTGTGCTCTATAGGATTTCCAGGAAATATGTGTCTCTCTGCCATGTTGGCTCTCGGCCTCTTTTTCGTTCCCGCTCTGTCGCTCCGTCTCTGACTTAGACATGGACAAGAGCATGCTGCTATCTGTAAGTTAAGGAGCCCAGTGTAGGAGGTTAGATGGCTGTATTACAGTAAGTCTTCCATACTATGCTCTGTATGGAGACATTCCTTCCTTAAAGCTGTGTAGGGGAGCTGGAGCTCAGCCAGAACCCAACAGAGACCCTCCTCAGATCACCCTCTCCCCTCTCTCTCTACCAGAACCCAAGAGACCCTCCTCAGATCACCCTCTCCCCTCTCTCTCTACCAGAACCCAACAGAGACCCTCTTCAGATCACCCTCTCCCCTCTCTCTCTACCAGAACCCAACAGAGACCCTCCTCAGATCACCTTCTCCCCTCTCTCTCTCTACCAGAACCCAACAGAGACCCTCCTCAGATCACCCTCTCCCCTCTACCAGAACCCAACAGAGACCCTCCTCAGATCACCCTCTCCCCTCTACCAGAACCCAACAGAGACCCTCCTCAGATCACCCTCTCTCTCTACCAGAACCCAACAGAGACCCTCCTCAGATCACCTTCTCCCCTCTCTCTCTCTACCAGAACCCAACAGAGACCCTCCTCAGATCACCCTCTCCCCTCTCTCTCTACCAGAACCCAACAGAGACCCTCCTCAGATCACCCTCTCCCCTCTCTCTCTACCAGAACCCAACAGAGACCCTCCTCAGATCACCCTCTCCCCTCTCTCTCTACCAGAACCCAACAGAGACCCTCCTCAGATCACCCTCTCCCCTCTCTCTCTACCAGAACCCAACAGAGACCCTCCTCAGATCACCCTCTCCCCTCTCTCTCTACCAGAACCCAACAGAGACCCTCCTCAGATCACCCTCTCCCCTCTTTCTCTACCAGAACCCAAAGAGACCCTCCTCAGATCACCCTCTCCCCTCTCTCTCTACCAGAACCCAAGAGACCCTCCTCAGATCACCCTCTCCCCTCTCTCTCTACCAGAACCAAAGAGACCCTCCTCAGATCACCCTCTCCCCTCTCTCTCTACCAGAACCCAACAGAGACCCTCCTCAGATCACCTTCTCCCCTCTCTCTCTACCAGAACCCAACAGAGACCCTCTTCAGATCACCCTCTCCCCTCTCTCTCTACCAGAACCCAACAGAGAACCTGAGCTCTCAACCCACAGCCTCCCTCCCTCTTACAGAGAATATGAGGTGTGCAGGTCACTGTAAACAATGGCAGAGGAGAAGGCCGGATGTTAAAGACCCTGCAGTTGCAGTACAACAACCTTGTATAGTACAACCATTTCAACTTGGTACAGTAGCCCTTTGTCCTCTGCTGAGTTGGATGTACTAAGTTCCTCCTTACCCTCCTATCACCCACACTCCCTGCCATTCCCTACAGGGGCTGAGGCCAGGTTAGTGGACCGGTAAGGAGTAATCATTAACAAAACATTTGGGTGAGTTTAACAGGGGGTTGACTGTCAGGGGGCTGTAAAAAATCCTACTACTACAGATTTACCACCTCCTCCCACTCACTACCTTCCCCCTATGTTCGCCCTGCATCGTGCCCTCAAGGAGTGGAGACCAGGACAGGAGCTGTTAAAAGAAAACACGTTTATTTTTATTTTTTTAATTTATTTTTTTAAACTTGGCCAACGTTCACATCCACATAAATGCTGCTACTCTCTGTAGATAAACGAAATAACTAAATGTTAAGGTTTACATTATCTCAGTCGGTAAGGTTAGTAGCGTGAGATGTATAGATTAATGTACAAAAACAACACTATAGGGAACAGCATGTCATCTCAACATGTCAACTCACATGTCCATGTTCGTCTAATCATAATTCCTCTCTTTTCAGCTGTATATGATACATTTAACCGTGTGTGTGTGTGTGTGTGTGTGTGTGTGTGTGTGTGTGTGTGTGTGTGTGTGTGTGTGTGTGTGTGTGTGTGTGTTTTATAGGGTGTTTGGTACCAGTATGGTGGAGGAATACGACGAGATCGCAGATTCCCAGTACCCCTCAGAGAGGCTGGAATACCTTGATGAGGATTATGGTAAGAAGGTACACCGTGCGTGTGATACTTGGTCAGATTGTTATTATAAAAGATCATGTCTTCTCCACCTTGAAATAATCTGGTTCTTTTATCTACAGACTACCCACCTGGCTACCTCCACTCTGAGGACAAGGGTTCTAAAAATCTGCTGGGCTCTGCCACAAGTATGTACACACACACACACACACACACACACCGCATCACGTTGTTCTGAGCGTAGTTTCACACGGCACAGGACAGCGTAAACATGGCTAACTTGATATCGAACTGGCTCAGCATCGGTTCTCGACTGTATCTAATCACATCAGAGAATTGATCTCCAGACCTGGGTCTAAAACAGGCTCTGTATTTCTTGGAGAATGGAGAGACAATAAGCTGCTTTCCTGGAAAACATCAAGTCCTGAATGTTTCTTCAGTTTCTGTATTCCCACACGACGGCACATTGGCAAACAGAGAGCTGTGGCTGGGATACGGGTTAGGACTACTGATTTGTACATAACTCCGTTACACACACTGGAGCCCCTGTGTCTCCCTGCCAGGGCACTGAGGCTGCAATCTGATTGGCTAAGATCCCCCCCCCAATAGTCATACACACAACTGGTTCAGTATTTAGAAAATAGACTGACCAATTTCTACACAACCCCCCACACCAGTGTTTGAAAACAAACAGAGGCTGACAAGGTCCTCGAGCCAGCCAGGCAGAGATGAGTTGGTTGGGTAAGGGTATGTGGAGTCGGTTAGGGGATTGCATGCTGTGGTAGGTGAATACCAAGAACTGTGGTTTTACAGATTCCTGTGGGGCCTTCAACTACTTTACTACCAGTGAAGAAGGTTATTCACGATTCCGTGTGTGTGTGTTCTACGTACAGATGCCATTCTCAACATGGTCAACAACATAGCAGCCAACGTTCTGGGAGGCAAGCCTGAGGATGGAGGAGCACAGCTGGAATGTATGGATCCTCCTCATTCCTCTCTTCTGTTCGCTCCTCCCCTTCTCTCTCTTCTCTCATTTCCTTCACCCCCTTCTATTCATTGCTAAGAATGTGTGTTGTGTTTGAGGTAGAGGTCGACCGATTAATCGGAATGGCCGATTTATTTGGGCCCGTTTTCATAACAATCGGTAATCTGCATTTTTTTTTACACCGATTGTGGCCGATTACATTGCACTCCACGAGGAGACTGTTGTGCGAGTGCAGCAAGGAGCCACGGTAAGGTGCTAACTAGCATTAAACATATTTTATAAAAAACACTTAACATAATCACTAGTTAACTACACACGGTTGATGATATTACTAGTTTATCTATCTTTTCCTACGTTGCATATAATCGATGCGGTGCCTGTTAATTTCTTATCGAATCACAGCCTATTTCATAAACGGGTGTTGATTTAACAAGCGTATTCGCAAAACAAGCACTGTCGTTGCACTAATGTACCTAACCGTTAAACATCAATGCCTTTCTTTAAAATCAATACACAAGTATATATTTTTAAACCTGCATATTTAGTTAATATTGCCTGCTAACATTAATTTCTTATAACTAGGGAAATTGTCACTTCTCTTGCGTTCCGTGAAAGCAGTCCGGGTATATGCAGCAGTTTGGGCCGCCTGGCTCGTTGCGAACTGTGTGAAGACCATTTAAGACTGTAATTAATTTGCCAGAAATGTACATAATTATGACATAACATTGAAGGTTGTGCAATGTAACAGCAATATTTATACTTAGGGATGCCACCCGTTAGATAAAATACGTAACGTTTTGTTTTCTAAATGCTACTTTCCGGATTTGACCATATTAATGACCTAAGGTACTCATGCGTGTGTTATAATTAAGGCTATGATTTGATAGAGCAGTCTGACTGAGCGGTGGTAGGCAGCAGCAGGCTCAGAAGCATTCATTCAAACAGCACTTTTGTGCGTTTGCCAGCAGCTCTTCGCTGTGCTTCAAGCATTGAGGTGTTTATGACTTCAAACCTATCAACTCCCGAGATTAGGCTGGTGTAACCAATGTGAAATGGCTAGCTAATAAGCGGTGGTGCGCGCTAATAGCGTTTCAATCGGTGACATCACTCGCTCTGAGGACCTTGAAGTAGTTGTTCCCCTTGCTCTGCAAGGGCCGTGGCTTTTGTGGAGCGATGGGTAACGATGCTTCTAGGGTGGCTGTTGTCGATGTGTTCCTGGTTCGAGCCCAGGTTGGGGCGAGGAGAGGGGCGTAAGCTATACTGTTACACTGGCAATACTATAGTGCCTATAAGAACATCCAATAGTGAAAGGTATATGAAATACAAATGGTATAGAGAGAAATAGTCCTATAAACCCTATAATAACTACAACCTAAAACTTCTTACCTGGGAATATTGAAGACTCCTGATAAAAGGAACCACCAGCTTTCATATGTTCTCATGTTCTGAGCAAGGAACTTAAACGTTGGCTTTTTTACATGGCACATATTGCACTTTTACTTTCTTCTCGTTTTTGCATTATTTAAACCAAATTGAACATGTTTAATGATTTATTTGAGGCTAAATTGATTTTATTTATGTTTTAAGTTTAAATAAAAATGTTAATTCAGTTATTGTAATTGTCATTATTACAAATAATAAATACATTTTAAAAAATTGGCTGATTAATCAGTATTGGCTTTTTTTGATCCTCCAATAATCGGTATCGGCTTTGAAAAATCATAATCGGTCGACCTCTACTTTGAGGAAATGCTATGTGTTAATGTAATGAACTTACTGCGTTAACGGCCTCGCAGCGAGAGGCATGAGGTTTGCATATGTATGGAGGAAGGTTTATCTTGTGCTAACTAAAGCACTGAGCTGTCCAGGGGAAGGTCCCAGTGTGAACATTAGAGGTATTCTGTACATAATAAAGGTCTTAATTAAACCAGCATGATTTGTTGAGGGGTCAGCACTTAGCCTGCCCCTCTTTCCCTCACAGAATAGAAGCTCTGGAATTCAACTATGTTTAAGAAGAACCGATCTAGCCTTCACTCACACACACACACACACGCAACAAGCCCTGTTATCCTACCCAACTTTGTTCTCGTTTAGTAACCACACAGCCAGCGGCAACGTTCAAACAGAACCAACTGGCTGGTCCACACTGTTAATGACGCATTTTATATCCGTGTCAATTAATTTAAAATATGAATATCTCCTCCTTTACAGCATTGCTGCGTTTAGGTATTTGTTTAATTTGAACTTTTCCATTTTATGATGATGATGATCGGGACCTGTTAGTGGTAGTTCTGTGATAACTGCAATGTGATTTTAGGGATTTTTTCTAAATGTCAAAGATCCCAATTTAGTTTAAACATCACACCCCTACCACACACACACACTTACTTCCATATGGGTTGTTTGAGTTAAGATCATACACACACACGTACCACAGTCGACGATTAACAGAATGTTCCAAATGACATCACACCTCGGAGCAAACACAAACAGTAGATCCAGTTTTTGTTCCGCTTTCTTCCCAGCAAGTCTTGCTACTCTCGTCATTCTTTCTCTTGCCCAATCCCTTTTCCCTATTATATAAGTTTGTGCCCTCTCCTTCCCCCTTCCATCTCTCCTTCCCTTCCTGCTGGACAGTTCAGTCTAAGCCCAACTTCACCCATCTTGTTTAGATTAGGTGGTTCTGAAACTGTCATATGGTTCCGGTTTGGTGTGTGTGCGTCTTTGCGTTATCTGCCTGCCTGCCTGCCTGAGGCTCCAGATGTTGATTTGACTGGTGCCAGGATGTTTTCAGAGGAACAATGGAGCAGTGTTTTATAAGGCAGCAGCTGGGGAGCTGTTTCTATTAGGACTGGAGGGGGTCTATGACGCAGAACTAAATACCTCTGGTACCTCTTACCCTCAGATACTGCTGGAGTCTAAATACTATTCTAACACGGATTTACCCCCTGGTCCCAATGGCACACACACACTCACACATCCTCACAAACCGTTACACAGGCCTCCTATGGGCTGCATTCAGGGCAGCTGAAGTGACCAACTATGGGCTGTTTGTGAAACCCTTTTTCAACCCACAGGGTCACTGAGGTTTGAGAGCAGTCCTAACGGGACCAGCCTGGCTGTTTCTGTTTTTGCCAAATCTCTTGTGGTCGTTATGTTTGGTGGTTTGTCTCTGTTCCCCATTTTAACCCACTGAACTGGGCAACAACATAGAGTTGGCTAGAGCAGCACCAGACTGGCATCAGACTATAGCTGGTCTGGGGTTAGAGAACTGAACCTTGTCATGACTAGTGATAGTTATCCTATGAAAGGAAGTTAATGTAGTAGTTGACATGCATGTTCTATGTAATTGTGGTAGTTGATGACGGTATCTAAAGACTGCTGTGTGTCTGGGTATCTCTTCCAGCCAACGCATCATCAGAAGCCCAGAACCAAACCGAGGGGAATAAGGAGGTGCTGCTCACACCAACCCCTACCATCACCACACCTCCTCCAGCGTGAGTCACTCACTCACTCACTCACTCACTCACTCACTCACTCTCACCTTGCACTACGAGTCTCTAACTTCCTCCTTTCTCTCAGAGTGGAGCCAGACCACCCCGCTCCTCAGGAGGACCCCGATGTCGCCCTCTCCTCCCCGGACTCCCCCCTCTCCTCCCCGGACTCCCCCCTCTCCTCCCCGGACTCCCCCCTACCCTCCCCGGAGGATGGACAGATCGTGACTCTGGTGGTGGAGGAAGAGGAGCCCCCACAGTCCACTGTGACTCTTATGGAGGAAGAGGGGGATGATGATGATGATGAGAGAGAGGAACAGTGGATGAGGGAGAGCCAGCTGTACTGTCCTCTCTCCTCCGTGTCTTCCCTCTCTTCTGTCTCATGTGTGGCCACACTGCCGGAGCTGCTACGGCGCTGGTGTGACACTTGCCTCACCAGAGAGAGACAGCGCGGTCTCCGCAAGAGGCAGCAAGACACGTACACACACACCCCCATAGACACTCCCTTACCCACACACACCACCATACAGGACCCTGTCCCCGCCGCCACACACACCCAGGAAGCCCCAACACACACAGAGCCGGTCCCTGATCCTGAGACGGCTCCCCGGGCCCAAAACAAGGTTTTATCTACTACAGACTCACACAATTACACAGACACACACCCCGTAGACCACATCATTGTTCTGGAGCCTAGCCGGACCTCTACCCTCTCCCCCCACAGCTTCTCTCACACCCCCCTCTCCAAACCCACCCCTACCCAGGACGAAGCTCCCCGGCCCCTCAGCCAAGATGACCCCGTCCCTCCTCCAGCCCTGCAGGGAGCCCCTGGCCCAGAGGCCCAGCAGGCCAGCACCCCGAACCCTTCCCCCAGTCCCACTACCCCCCTCCACCCCCCAACTTCTGAGACAGCTTCTCTGGACCTCCCTCCACTCTCCCTGAAGGAGGAGCCAGTCCAGCCCCTCCCCACTGCCTCCAGACCTGCAGACATCCCCCCTCCCACCGAACTCCCTGTGCCCCTCCAGCCCGACACACACGCAGAGCCACACACACCCAGGGCTGGGGTAGAAAGTGGAGACCTCAAGGGCCAAGGGGAGCAGGGCGGCGACTCCTCTCCCCAGCCAGCAGAGCACCCACTTAGGGAAGAGTCCACGGAGGACCTGCTACTTAGTGTCCCGGTTACTGCTAACGGACATTTACACCGGACAGCTACGGACTTCTACGCTGAGCTGCAGAGCACAGGGGAGTATATTGGAGGGAATGGAGGCGTGAACGGAGGAGTGAACGTGCATGGCTCCAGTCAAAAGGAGAGTGTGTTCATGAGGTTGAACAACAGGATCAAAGCCCTGGAGATGAACATGTCCCTCAGCAGCAGATATCTGGAGGAACTCAGCCAGAGGTGTGTGTGTGTGTGTGTGTGTGTGTGTGTGTGTGTGTGTGTGTGTGTGTGTGTCTTTTTAAACCTTATAGACACGTCGTAGCTTCCTCCATATGACTTGTCCTGTTCAGGCTCTGATTAGCTTGTTGTGTGTTCTAGGTATCGTAAGCAGATGGAGGAGATGCAGAGGGCCTTCAACAAGACCATCATCAAGCTACAGAACACCTCCCGCATCGCTGGAGAACAGGTCCATTACAAACGGTTGCTTCTTGGTTTGGGTTGCAGGACGGTTGTTGTGGGATGGTTGTGATTTGTTCAGTGATGGTTAACATGTGGTTTATCGTAGGTCAGTGTATCCCAACTCCGGTCCTCCAGTACCCCCAACAGCACACATTGTTGTTGTAGCCCCGGGCAAAAACACCAGAATTGACTTGTCAAGGACTTGTTGATTAGCTGAGAAGTAGAATCAGGTGTGCTTGTCTGCGGCCACGACATAAACATGTGCTGTTGAGGGTACTGGAGAACAGTCGTTGAGAAACACTGGTATAGGTTATATGGTTGGGGTTGTCTTTTTGTGGAGTAGGTTGGTTGTCTCAGGGTTTTATTAACGTTGCATCTTGGTTGTGTGATTCCCTCAGGACCAGAGACAGACCGAGTCAATACAGATGTTACAGGGCCAGCTGGAGAACGTCACCAAGCTGATAATCAACCTCACCATGACTGTCTCACAGTTACAGAAAGAGGTACACAGTAATACTACCTACATTTATTGAGTGTCAGATAAAATGTTGGCCTAATTTTAATCATCTTGCAAAATGTCATAATCAGATCTGATATGTTTTTGTGTTTCCTCAGATTATATGTTTATATGTGTTTGTGTTTTCTAGGTGTCGGACCGACAGAGTTACCTGGTGGTGTCTCTAGTCCTGTGTCTCTGTCTGGGCCTGGTGTTCTGCCTGCACTGCTGCCGGAGCACCAACACACAAACCACCACACACACCGCAGTCAACCACTACCCCAGCCCCAAGAGGTAAACACACACACCGCAGTCAACCACTACCCCAGCCCCAAGAGGTAAACACACACACTGCAGTCAACCACTACCCCAGCCCCAAGAGGTAAACACACACACTGCAGTCAACCACTACCCCAGCCCCAAGAGGTAAACACACACACCGCAGTCAACCACTACCCCAGCCCCAAGAGGTAAACACACACACCGCAGTCAACCACTACCCCAGCCCCAAGAGGTAAACACACACACTGCAGTCAACCACTACCCCAGCCCCAAGAGGTAAACACACAACAACACACACACTGCAGTCAACCACTACCCCAGCCCCAAGAGGTAAACACACAACAACACACACACTGCAGTCAACCACTACCCCAGCCCCAAGAGGTAAACACACAACAACACACACACTGCAGTCAACCACTACCCCAGCCCCAAGAGGTAAACACACAACAACACACACACTGCAGTCAACCACTACCCCAGCCCCAAGAGGTAAACACACAACAACACACACACTGCAGCCAACCACTACCCCAGCCCCAAGAGGTAAACACACAACAACACACACACTGCAGCCAACCACTACCCCAGCCCCAAGAGGTAAACACACAACAACACACACACTGCAGTCAACCACTACCCCAGCCCCAAGAGGTAAACACACAACAACACACACACTGCAGTCAACCACTACCCCAGCCCCAAGAGGTAAACACACAACAACACACACACTGCAGTCAACCACTACCCCAGCACCAAGAGGTAAACACACACACTGCAGCCAACCACTACCCCAGCCCCAGGAGGTTAACACACACCAACACACACACCGCAGTCAACCACTACCCCAGCCCCAAGAGGTTAACACACACCAACACACACACCGCAGTCAACCACTACCGCAGTCAACCACTACCCCAGCCCCAAGAGGTAAACACACACACCGCAGTCAACCACTACCCCAGCCCCAAGAGGTTAACACACACCAACACACACACCGCAGTCAACCACTACCGCAGTCAACCACTACCCCAGCCCCAAGAGGTAAACACACAACAACACACACACCGCAGTCAACCACTACCCCAGCACCAAGAGGTAAACACACACACTGCAGCCAACCACTACTCCAGCCCCAGGAGGTTAACACACACCAACACACACACCGCAGTCAACCACTACCCCAGCCCCAAGAGGTTAACACACACCAACACACACACCGCAGTCAACCACTACCCCAGCCCCAAGAGGTTAACACACACCAACACACACACCGCAGTCAACCACTACCGCAGTCAACCACTACCCCAGCCCCAAGAGGTAAACACACACACCGCAGTCAACCACTACCCCAGCCCCAAGAGGTTAACACACACCAACACACACACCGCAGTCAACCACTACCGCAGTCAACCACTACCCCAGCCCCAAGAGGTAAACACACAACAACACACACACCGCAGTCAACCACTACCCCAGCACCAAGAGGTAAACACACACACTGCAGCCAACCACTACCCCAGCCCCAGGAGGTTAACACACACCAACACACACACCGCAGTCAACCACTACCCCAGCCCCAAGAGGTTAACACACACCAACACACACACCGCAGTCAACCACTACCGCAGTCAACCACTACCCCAGCCCCAAGAGGTTAACACACACCAACACACACACCGCAGTCAACCACTACCGCAGTCAACCACTACCCCAGCCCCAAGAGGTAAACACACACACCGCAGCCCCAAGAGGTAAACACACACACTGCAGCCAAGAAGTAAACACACTACCCCAGCCCCAAGAGGTAAACACACACACCTTTTTTGTCTGTTCTCCCCATATTATTTATTAGAGTATTGTTGGTGCTTTCTGGGTCTAATATAATGTTTTCTCTTAGGCCAGTTAATATTTTATTTTATACAACGGGTGGGTTTAATCCGTAATGCTGATTTGGTTAAAACTGTGTTGCAGCTGGTTGCCACCAGTTATGATGTTGAAGTGTCTATTTACTGTTCCATCTCGATGCGCAATCCACTATCTCATCAGCCCAGCCGGGCAATTTAGAAACGGGATGTCCACCATTAAACAGCAGCTAGACATGATCTCCCCTTTCTTTTAAACTAGCATTTGGTTAGTTAACAACCGAAATGCGTATAAGACTTCCTGTCTTGTTTCAATATTGAAACTATCTCCACTGTCTAATTGAGGATTGTCAGGACGAGGAGGTATTTTCTTAGTCCGTGGAAATCAGGACTCCGCATAGTTGTTATGGATATATCCAAATAAATGTTGATAGAAAAACGGGTCAAAACGAAATGAAAGTGATTGTGTTAGCTGTGTTGTTGACTAGCTCCTCTGAACAGTGTCTTGACGAAAGAGCACATTTTTGGCGAAATCACACATCATTACCTCATTGTTATGGATGCATCCAAATAAATGTCACTTGAAAACAGCTAAAACAAACGCGAATGCAGCTACTTTTCTGTAAGTTAGCCGTAGTTGACTGGCTAGCAAGCATGGCAGCATGGCAGCGCAACATTTCAAACCAACGACTGGGTCACTTCCATAGATTTAGAACAGTTCTATCCTATCGTGTGTTTTAGGTGTTTCTCCTCCTATGAGGATATGAGTCTGAAGCGGAGGATATCGTGTCCTCTCGTACGCTCCAAGTCCTTCACCTTTCCTACTTCAGAAGGTAAGTGTGTACACACACACACACACACACTTAGTCACTCTACAAACACTCAGTCACGTGGCCTCTCTCTTACACACACACACACACACACACCCTTTTCCTCTAAGCTTCCTGTCTTCTACATCGCTGCTCTGTCCATCCTGTTGCTGCTCAGGAGCTATGACCAAAAAGACTAGACACAACAGTCTTCAGAAAGCCTTCCATGCCAGCGCCATCATACACCACATTACTGCTACAGTCTCAGAGCAACAGCTGTGCATGACTATGTGCTCTGCCCATGCATGGTCTCTCTCTGGACTGCCGGGCTGGCTGGCTGTACCATGCTGGTGAGCTGCTGTAAGGGTACTGGAGCCACAGACACTCCAGTGGGATGGCCTGGGCACACCCCTCTCCTGAAGGAATAAAGACCTTCATTCAGACAGACAGGAAACATAGTACTCCCACTATTTCTCTCTCCCCGCTCTCTCGCTCTCATATACTTTTTTTTCTCATGTCTGTGCTGTCCTTGGGCCAGAGCACTTGTTATTGCCATCTGTGTGTCCATACAGATGCTGACCTGAATGAGAGTATACAGTACCAGTCAAAGGTTTGACACACCTACTCATTCCTGGTTTTTCTTTATTTTGACTATTTTCTACATTGTAGAATAATAGTGAATACATCTAAACTATGAAATAACACATGGAATCATGTAGTAACCAAAAAAGTGTGAAGAATCTAAAATGCATTTTGATTTGTTTAAAAGTAGTCACCCTGTGGCTTGATGACAACTTTCCATTCTCTCAACAACCTTCATGGGGAACGCTTTTCCAACCGAAGGAGTTCCCACATATATTGAGCACTTGTTGGCTGCTTTTCCTTCACTCTGTAGTCCAACTCATCCAAAAACCATTCAATTGGGTTGAGGTTGGGTGATTGTGGAGGCCAGGTCATCTGATGCAGCACTCCATCATTCTCCTTCTTGGTGAAATAGCCCTTCCACAGCCTGGAGGTGTTGGGTCATTGTCCTGTTGAATAACAAAAACCAGATGGCATGGCGTATTGTTGCAGAATGCTGTGGTAGCCATGCCAGTTAAGTTAAGCCTTGAATTCTGAATAAATCACTGACAGTGTTACCTGCAAAGCACCATCACACCATCTCCTCCATGCTTCACAGTGGGAACCACACATGCGCAGATCCTCTGTTCACTTACTCAGCATCTCACAAAGACACTGCGGTTGAAATCAAAAGTCTCCCGTTTGGACTCATCAGACCAATGGACAGATTTCCACCGTTCTAATGTCCATTGCTCGTGTTTCTTGGCCCAAGCAAGTCTCTTCTTATTATTGGTGTCCTTTAGTAGTGGTTTCTTTGCAGCAATTTGTGACGTTGATGTTGAGATGTGTCTGTTACTTGAACTATGTGAAGCATTTATTTGGGCTGCAATTTCTGAGGCTGGTAACTCTAATGAACTTATCATCTGCAGCAGAGGTAACTCTGGGTCTTCCTTTCCTGTGGCGGTCCTCATGGGACAGTTTCATCATAGCGCTTGATGGTTAAAAAAAAAACAATGTAACCTTTTATTTAAGTAGGCAAGTCGGTTAAGAACAAATTCTTAATTGCAATAACGGCCTACCGGCGAACAGTGGGTTAACTGCCTTGTTCAGGGGCAGAACGACAGATTTTTACCTTGTCAGCTCGGGGATTCGATCCAGCAACCTTTCGGTTACTGTTCCAACACTCTAACTCTAGGCTACCTGCCACCCCGGTTCTTATGACTGCAGTTGAAGAAACTTTGAAAGTTCTGGAAATGTTCCGTGAACGCTTATCTTCATGTCTTAAAATAACGGACTGTCGTTTCCGTTTGCTTATTTGAGCTGTTCTTGCCATAATATGGACTTGGTCGTTTACCAATTAGGGCTATCTTCTGTATACCATCCCTACCTTGTCACAACACAACTGATTGGTTCAAACGCATTATGGAGGAAAGAAATTCCACAAATTAACTTTTAGCAAGACACACCTTTTAGCAAGACACATTCCAGGTCACTACCTCATGAGGGTGGTTGAGAGAATGCCATGTGTGCAAATCTGTCATCAAGGCAAGGAGTGGCTATTTTGAAGAATCTAAAATATAAAAATATTTTGATTTGTTAAACACTTTTGCTTACTAAATCAAATGTTATTAGTCACATTCACCGAATACAACTGGTATTGACCTTACAGTGAAATGCTTACTTATGAGCCCCTAACCAACAATGCAGTTTAAAAAAAAATACAGTTAAGAGGTAAAAGTAACAAGTAATTAAAGAGCAGCAGTGAAATAACAATAGCGAGACTATATACAGGGGGGTACTGATACTGAGTTAATGTGTGGGGGCACCGGTTATTTGAGGTAGTATATAGGTAGAGTTATTAAAGGGCCTATGCATAGATGACAACAGAGTAGCAGCAGTGTAAAGAGGGGTCTAGGTAGCCCTTTTGATTAGCTGTTCAGGAGTCTTATGGGTTGGGGGTAGAAGCTGTTTAAAAGCCTCTTGGACCTAGACTTGGCGCTCCGGTACCGCTTGCCGTGCGGTAGCAGAGAGAAGTGTCTATGACTAGGGTTGCTGGAGTCTGACGATTTTTAAGCCTTCCTCTGACACGCCTGGTATACAGGTCCAGGATGGCAGGAGGCTTGGCCCCAGTGATGTACTGGGCTGTACGCACTACCCTCTGTAGTACCTTGCGGTCAGAGGCCGAGCAGTTGCCATACCAGGCAGTGACGCAACCAGTGAGATGCTCTCGATGGTGCAGCTGTAGAACCTTTTGAGGATCTGAGGACCCATGCCAAATCTTTTCAGTCTCCTGAGGGAGAATAGGTTTTGTCTTGGTGTGCTTGTGTGTACTACATGATTCCATATGTGTTATTTCATAGTTTTGATGTCTTCACTATTATTCTACAATATAGAAAATAGTCCAAATAAAGAAAGACCCTGGAATGAGTGGGTGTGTCCAAACTTTTGACTGGTACTGTACATAGAACACAATGCTTTAGCCTGGCTGCTTCTGTTAGACCACTGCAAGTAGTAGCATCAACTAGAGAACTGCTTTGTAGGCCCAAATGTAGGCTAACTACTAGCTATAACCTCTTCAGTGTAGCTATAACCTTTATTCTGGGATATAGTATAAAAAGTTTGTGTAACATTACTTTAATAGTAATCAGTAGTACTACTTGCAATGTGGTGTCATGCTGCTTGTGTCATGCGTGTTCCTGTATGCCATCCCATCATTAACATGGCCCTGTTCTCTCCCTGTTCAGTAGGCCCCGACGACCTATACATTGTTGAACCTTTAAGGTTCTCACCAGAGAAAAAGGTACAGTGTCCCCTGCTCTCCTCTCCGTCTGCTACTGCTGTTGTATGGTGTCCCCCGCGGCCATCTTGTTTGCTTATGGTCTCAGTGGAGTAAGGTGAATTTGACCCCAGACCAGGGTTTCCCAAACTCCTCGGGACCCCAATGTGTGCACGTTTTGGTTTTTGCCCTTTACAGCTGATTCAAATGATCATCAAGCTTTGAATCGGCTGTACAGTGTTAGGGCAAAAAACAAAACGTTCCGGAGGACCAAGTTTGGGAAACGCTGCCCTAGAATATGATCTAAGGTTAGTTTAGCGTTCTCAAATCCTAATGGTTAAGGTTAGGGTCTGGGGAGAGTTAAGCTGATCCTAGATCTGTGATTACAGGCCGTTTCTGTGGATTTGGTCGAGTTAACCATTTCTCTGCTGACAATGGAGCTGGACTGTTAGGGGGTGATGTAGGAGCATGCACAGGGCAGGATTGGGCAGTGGTTTAAAAGTTGTAACCCACCAATAGCTGACATCCTGTTTTTATCCACAACCCAGACTTAAGCTGTGATCCAGGAGGGACCGGCACCTACCCTCCATTTGGTAGTCATTGTGTCAGGGTTTAATCTGCATAACATGGCTTTGCTCAGGTTTATATAGAGATGCTCAGGTTTGGTCAGCACCCTATCCTTTTTAATGCCATTCTCCCCACTGTCCCTGCCTTCACCTGCCTTGTGCTGTCCTGTTTGTCTCGCACAGTACTGGATCAAAATATTTAGACACAATCTTTGAGAGCTTGGTGTCTGTGTAGTTTGGTTGTAACTGTGCCGTGTGTCTGGTATAGAGGTGGTTAACATGACTTAACATGTTTTTTTACATCTGTCGTTTGCCCAGTACTCTTTATTTATCAATCTCTCCATCCCTCCCTCCCTCTCTCTCTCTCCAGAAGAAACGATGTAAACTGAAGGCAGCATTATCAGCTCCCTCTTCCCCAGGGGCTGACGGGGCACTCGAATGCAACGGCCTCCCCCACTCTGTGATTCCCCCACCACCACCTCCACCTCCAATTTTAGAAGACATCTCCTGTAAGGAGCTCCACGTCCCCTCAGAGAGCAGCAGCGTCAGCTCTTCCACCCACTCTGAGGAGTCCTACATCAGCCGTGGCCCGCCACCCTCGTCCCCCCGGTGCATGTTTAACGGCCATGCTGCCCTCCCCGTCCCGCTCTGCCTCCCCTCCCTCCCTCCCTCTAAGAAGAGGTCAGCGAAGCGTCAGAGGTCTCGTCAAGTGGAGCTGCAGTTATCCTCCAGACAGACAGGGGGGGCTATGAACTCTCTGCCCAGCCTGCAGCAGCTGATCAAGGGAAACAAGAAGATCAGCGTGGGGACTATTGGCCCCACGGCCGTCACAGGACATGTCTAATCACAAACGCACACTTCAGACTGACTCAGACACACACACGCACCCTGGTAGCAGACTTGGTTAGGGAGGTGTGAAGGGGTGTGGTCTCGCCCCAAAATGGCCACATCTCTGAACCACTTCTCCCATGACCACCCTGGCCTACAGTGAAACTCGGAAACCATGACATTAGTTGCCCATCAACAGCCACCCTCTCCACCAATCAGAGACCATTTAACGGTCATGTGCCTTTACTGTCCATTTGAAAGCTTTCACCAATGGAAAAAAATAATAAATACAAAGTATTGTTCTTTTTCTTTTCGGAGAGCAAAACTGTAATGCTTTGGAGTGTTATAAGAAAACAGACATTCAAACATGTGACCTGTTTCTACTGGACAAGCACATTGCTCCATAAGGCGTCAGGGGCTTGTACTGCAGCCCTGTACCCAGCGAGGAGAAGGGCTGGCTGGGTAGAGCTACCGGAGCCCCCTGCTTCTCCTGGGGCCTGTGAAAGTAGAGTATGAAGCTGTAAGGATGAAATGTGTCGCAATGAGAGAAATGTGCAGCAGGACTAGTTACTTCTCTAACCCATCCCTCCCTCCTTTCTCCTGTCCTCCATTTCCACATTCTGTTCATTCTCTGTGTAGTGTTCAGAGCTAGCGAACACTACTGCAGTTGCTGTTCATATGGGACTGGGGTGTTAACCCTTCACACCACAGCAGGCCCTCTGTCTCGCCCTCTCAGGCAGTCTAACCTAACACAACCAGCAGAGCTGAATGAAGATACACTGCGTGTGTGTGTGTGTGTTCATGTCTCTGTGTCTCTAGCGGCTAGCCATGTTTATCCAGCTGTGATACTAAGGAAGAAGCTCTAACTAGTTGAAATAGTTTACATAGCAGCTTGTCTCTCCAGTAAGACCTCTGAAAGTTGTATGGGATGGGCTGGGCCCAAAATACACACGTGCGCACGCACACACACACACACACACACACTAACAAACACACAGCCAGCTAAGAGAAAAGGGATCTTGTACTGTTAAAATACGGAAAATTAGGATGAAGTATATTTAATTTTAAAGATCACATCTACCTGGTATACTTGGTCCATTCTATTGTGTTCTACAGACCCCCACAAACATTTTAAGTCATCAATTGGGCTTTATGTACCTATTATTTATGGAGATATGGCCATGTAACTCAGGTCCAATATGGCTCCATGGGGCTGGTTGGTGGCCATTTTAGAAATGCTGCCAGGGTGGTAATACAAAACATCTGTGATGGCATTATAGCTAAAAAATATATTTAACTTGTTCTAGCTGTGTGTGAAATGTGGTGTTTTTATCACAAAATCAACAATTCCCCTCAAATTTGAGGCTGAGCTGCTGGACTTTTTACAGGCTGGTTGTTTTTGCACATTGTGGCAGGTAGTCTCTGCAGCCAGAACCCAGTCAGTCAGTTAGGTTGTGTTTTTATTTTGAGCTGTTTATGAGCCATGCTGAGAACTGAGTGGTGTGTGATATTCTCGTTGTTGGGAACAGTTCAGTCTGAAGATGTCACAGCTTTGTGGGTAGAAGTTGCCTTTAGTTACTAATCGAAGATCAGCTTTCCCTCCCCCAATTCCTCATGTTCACCATTTGAATCAACAATGCAATACTGATCTTAGAACAGTGTCTAGGGGTAACTTCACTTTGAGAGCAGATCCCCTGAGGTCCTATTGAGGACTCTGTGAGGTCAGTTTTATTTATCTATTTATGTCCTGGCCTCACAGCAAACCCCACATACTGTTGCCCAGGGGCACACACACACGGTACAGACAATAATAATGGTTTCAATTAAAACACACATACACACACGGTACAGGTACATCAGAGGAGGCTGGTGGGAGGAGTTATTGGAAGACTGGCTCGTTGTAATGGCAAAAAAAAAAAACATTTGATTTTACTAAGGAAGTCAGTTAAGAACAAATTCTTATTTTCAATGACGCTTTAGGAACATTGGGTTAACTGCCTTGTTCAGGGGCGGAACAACAGATGTTTTACCTTGTCAGCTCGGGGATTCCATCTTTCAACCTTTCGGTTACTAGTGCAACGCTCACTAGGCTACCTACCGCCCAAGTTAGCCTAGTGGGTCAAATAATGGCTCCTCCCACCATTAAATGGAATTAATGGAACGGTAGCAAACACAAAGAAACCACATTTGACTCATTCCATTTATTACATTCCAGCCATGACAAAGAGCCCATCCTCCTATAGCTCCTCCCACCAGCCTCTGACGTACATACATACCATGGTACTGTTGCATACTGTGTGATTTTTCCACTGGCTGCCCGACACACTATTTAACACATTGGCTCAGATGTTCACCTCTTTTGTGACCAATATTTGTTTTTACAAAGATATAGAGACAAGGTGTCCACCTTTTTTATATTTTTGTGGTTTTGAGTCACCTCCACTGTCTCTCTCACACACACACACACACACACAAACCTCTCTTAACTAGACCTCTATCAGGGTACGGAGGGCTGTAACCATATCAGCCCCAGTAATAACTGTTGCTGGATTGTATAAGACAGAATAATATTCAGTATGAAGCAGCCACACCTCACATATCAGAGGGTGTGGGTCTGCTTCCTTAGTTGTTCAGAGTACTTTGGGAAGATGAAGTTAAAAGAGAGGAAATGTTTGAAGTCATTGGTTCTGTGTCTGTGCAAGGATGTGATTGGCACGGCAAAGGGGAAAATGTGAAAAATCTCATCTCCGTGTACTATATATCTGTGTAGTTGGCCTGTGTGTAGTGTGGGTGTGATCTGATGGCCTCTGAGTTGGATTGGTTGTTGACTAACTGAGAAAGAGACACTGGAATACCACAAACCAAATAAACACTACACACTCCCTCTATAGTTTACTGCTACAGACCAGCCTCCCAGGTCCCCTACTCTACCCTCTCCACACCCTGACCTCTAACCCCTACACGGGTCAGGGTTCAGACACTGTGGCAAGAGTTATTTTAATTGAATCTCTTCTCTTCCCTTTACCATGAATGGCTCCTTTAACTGGCCACCTACTTTCCTTACTAGCTGTCATTCATTCATTTGTTGTTCATTACTGTACATTCACCCCACCTCATAGGCAGGTAGTGGTTTTCAGAGGATGAATTTAATAAAGGGAATGTTGGGAAAGGGTTTGGTACGCAAAACTTTATCTGAAGAAGTGTTCCATACCCAGCTAATCATGACCCTCTTTGTTTTGCTTCCTTTTTTGAACGTGTATGATATTATACTTGTGTGTATGCATGCATGCAAGGAAGTGTTTCACTGTGAGTGTTTGTTTCACTGTGAGAGTGTTTTCTCTTGACATGCATGTGAGAGAGACTCTGCAAAGCCCTAATTTAACAGTGACTGGAGGTCCTTGGTGACCCCTGGGGCTCAGTGTGCACTGTTATTATTACTACCTTCATGCCTTTTTGTTTTTCTACACTAAACCCTGTCTCAAGTGGTTTCTGTCCATGCCTCCTTTTCCCCCCTCTTTTCTCTCACTGTGAGTACTCTGAGGAAGAGCTGCATAGTATT
This sequence comes from Oncorhynchus keta, assembly GCF_023373465.1. Taxonomy (NCBI): domain Eukaryota; kingdom Metazoa; phylum Chordata; class Actinopteri; order Salmoniformes; family Salmonidae; genus Oncorhynchus; species Oncorhynchus keta. The sequence continues at coordinate 20,919,907 of NC_068446.1, forward strand.
GTGCAACAGGAGCGTAACTACAAAGATGTAGTGCCATTAGAAACTGTGAATTTCTAAATAAAACCTTTTGTCTTTCACGTGACTGTTTTGGAGTCTGCATTTGTTCATGCAACTGCTCCTAGGTAAAGGTTGCACAGATCTAGGATCAGAGGAGCCTTATTTCTTCTCTGCAGACTCCTGCTGTGTTGAGTAGCATCACTTCGCCATCTTCTGGTGAAACGGGGATCAGCACACGCACTACAAATCATGAACTGTTAACAGCTCGGAAATAATTGATCGAATCCTGCTTTTACAAATACGTACGGCCTATTGGTGTGTAAATGAAACAATCCTACTTGTTCGACCCACATGTCTTTTGGTTTTGGGCCAAAAATAACCTTCAGGAGGAGCTGACTGTTGTATTCTGGAGGGGCTCAGAGGTTGTATCCCCCTGCACTGTTCCACCATCGGACTGGAGACATTTGCTATACACAGAGGATGGGAGCAGAGAACAAGATATGGCGGATGGATGAATGAGGGACAGATGGGATGAGAGGGGAAAAAGAGGAAATTGTTCAGAAAGGGACTGGGAAGAAAATACATGGGAAATTCCACAGTAATGAGGTGATAACAGACAGATTTTTCATTTAAATGCATGTGAAACAAAGACAACTGATTGCAAAGTTAAAAAATAAAAAAAACTGCACAAGGAATACATTTAAACATGTCCACTGATGCAAAATTTGGTAACAGAATGATGGCTTAGACTGTGCCATCAGTCTGTTACCAAACTTTACATCTGCACTGTTCAAGTAAATGTGTTGGTAAAATGTCAGTGGAAATTGTTCAAAGGAGTCCTTGTGCATAGAGTATTATGAATTAAAGTTGATTGGCCACACTTTAAAGGCTGTAAAATGAGCAGCAACGGACACCCTTTTTACTGTGAGACGATGTACAGAAAATTGTATGGTGCAATAAATCATAGGTGTACACACAAAACATTGTCCATTCAGGCTTTAAAAAATGTATAAATCAGATTTCATATAAATACGCTTATTCTTTTTATGATAACTAGTATATATCTAATATTGCACATTGTCCGTCATTTTCTCCCTTATGTTTCATTCATACGGCCCAGTAGATCACTGGGGCCAAGCTTCCTGCCATCCAGGACCTCTATACCAGGCGGTGTCAGAGGAAGGACCTAAATATTGTCAAAGACTCCAGCCACCCTAGTCATAGACTGTTCTCTCTGCTACCGCACGGCAAGCGGTACCGGAGCGCCAAGTCCGGGTCCAAGAGGCTTCTGAACAGCTTCTACCCCCAATCCGTAAGACTCCTGAACATCTAATTAAATGGCTACCCAGACTATTTGCATTGCATCCTTTTACGCTGCTGCTACTCTTATCTATGCATAGTCACTTGAATAACTCTAACTACATGTACATATTACCTCAATTAACTCGACACTGGTGCCGCCGCACATTGACTCTGTACCTGTAACCCCGTATATAGCACCACTATTTTCTACTGCTCTTTAATTATTTGTTATTCTTATCTCTTACTTTTAGGTATTTTCTTCAAACTGCATTGTTGGTTAAGGGCTTGTACGTAAGTATTTCAATGTAAGGTCTAGCACACCTGTTGTATTCGGTGATTTACAAAGTATACAGGAAGGAACTCTTATTCTGAAGGATTCCAAAAAATCCGTAACCCGGAAGTACTTCTTGTTATTGCCTGCTTCAGAGCTGTCCAGCTTAGTCCCTTGCAGGTAAAATCAGAACATCTCTTACCGAAATAAGTAGTTTTAACGAAAATGTAACAGGGTTTGTGGTATATTTTCAGGATGGTTCTGTTGAATGACAACTATTAGCAATAATATCAGAGTTTAGCAGGCTACGTTAGCCGCTTTAGCTGGCAAGCTAACAACCATAATCCGCTTTCAAGACAAGCCTGTCAGTGCTTGCCATAAATTATTTGATAATGTTTTGTTCTGAAACGATGGCACCAATTTCTCTACCTATGTCTATAATTAGTTTGTTTGTTTTGACAGATGAAAGACACAATATGTAATGGGTATCATAGTTGGCTTGTACGACATTGCGGGCGACTGCCGACTGACTGATCTACAAATCACCTTCCATAAATAACTCATTATTTGTAGATCAGTCAGTCACGATTTACCCATGATACATTACCAGTTTTCATCCTGTCGAACACACCCCTTCAAATTACTGGATTTGGCTATTTCAGCCACACCCGTTTCTGACGGGTGTATAAAATCGAGCACAAAGCCATGCAATCTCCATAGACAAACATTGGCAGAAAGAGCTCAGTGACGTTTAACTTGGCACCGTCATAGGATGCCACCTTTCCAACAAAACAAAAAAATTGTTTAAAATTGCCCCTGAAATCAACGTCATCACAGTAACTGTAACTGTTCGTCGTGAGCTTCATGAAATAGGTTTCCGTGGCCGAGCTGCAGCACACAAGCCTAAGCTCGCCATGCGCAATGCCAAGAGTCGGCCTGAGTGGTGTAAAGCTCGCCGCCATTGGACTCTGGAGCAGTGGAAACGCATTCTCTGGAGCGATCACGCTTCATCATCGGACTGATGAATCTGTCGTTTGGCAGATGCCAGGAGAATGCTACCTGCCCCAATACATAGTGCCAACTGTAAAGTTTGGTGGAGGAGGAATAATGGTCTGGGTCTGTTTTTCATGGTTTGGGCAAGGCCCTTTTGTTCCAGTGAAGGCTAATCTTAATGCTACAGCATACAATAACATTCTGGACAATTCTGTGCTTCTAACTTTGTGGCAACAGTTTGGGGAAGGCCCGTTCCTGTTTAAGCATGACAATGCCCCTGTGCACAAAGCGAGATCCATACAGAAAAGGTTTGTCGAGATCGATGTGGAAGAACTTGCCTGGTCTGCACAGAGCTCTGACCTCAACCCCATCGAACACCTTTGGGATGAATTGTAAACGCCGACTCCGAGCCAGTCCTAATTTCCCAACATCAGTTCCCAACCTCACTAATGCTCTTGTGGCTGGATGGAAGCAAGTCCCCACAACAATGTTCCAACTACTAGTGGAAAGCCTTCCTAGAAGAGTGGATGCTGTTATGGCAGCAAAGGGAGGACCAACTCCATATTAATGCCCATCAATTTGGAATGAAATTTGCGTCAAGCTATGTGATCTATGTGTTTCATAATTTGCCTATGGTTTTGGTATTTGTGTCCAGTTGATGGGGGCAGACAGTGGGTCAGGGGCAGCCCCAGGCCCAGCAGTGCCCTGGAGGAAAGTTCTATGGGAGCGTCAACCCTTCCCTGATAACTATGTGGACTGCCGCTTCCTGGAGGAGCTCAGGAGGAACGAGGGCCTCCGCCAGTATCGCTACTGGGCCGTGGTGCAGGAGGCAGGACTGGTGGCTCAGCAGATCTCCTGTGTGGCTCTTTTCCTCACTCTCTGGTTGTACATGGAGCAGGTAAGAGACCTTAGGGTGAAGCTCTAATGACACCATATTCTCCACAGTGCAGTAATGTTTTGACCAGGGCAATATAGTGTTACTCACATAGCTAGGGTTCTAGTCAAAAGTTGTGCACTTTATTGGGGAATACATTGTCATTCAGTTTTAAACAGTTCTATAAAGTCTAACCCCTCTCTTCTCCCTCCAGAGCCTGCTCTCCCCTTCCACGCTGCTGTGGACCGGCCTGCTCTGTGCCCTGCTGGGCTATGGACTCTACCAAGCACTGGCTCCGCGGGGAGATTCAGACAACCACCACCGTACACGTTGGTCTGACCTGCAGAGTGCCTCTATCTTCCTCTCCTTCACTTTTGGGTTCTCTCCTGTCCTCAGGACTTTAACAGAGTCAGTTTGTACAGACACGGTGTACGCCATGACAGCCCTGATGCTGCTGGCCCACCTGGTGGCCTTCCCCTACGCCCAACCTTCTCCCCCTGGGAGCCTCTCTCTCAACGCTGCCCTGTTCGCCTCTGTCTGCCTGGCCTCGCGCCTCCCCGGGGACCTGCACACCTCCGGTGGCCTGGACTCTTCCTCCTCTCCCTCCTCTCCCTCCTCTCTTCATACGTTCACCATGCTCTGCTGGGCCCTGTTAGTGTTTGCCCTATGGCCTTGCCTGCTGCAGCGGCTGAGGGATTGTGCCCCGTGGGTGTTTGGGTGTGTGTGTGTGCTGGTGGGTGTGTGTGGGGTGGGGGGGCTGGGTTCTCTGTGGCCTGGGGGGGCTGTGCTGTTGGCTGCACTGTTGGGGACTGTGACCCTGCTGTGTCCTCTGCTGTTGATCCGACTGCAGAGTGACAAAGATAACATCCAGGGACCCTGGGATGAAGCCGAGATACGAGAGGATCTAACACACTTTCTACATTGATGGATAAAGGAGGCAGAGGATTGGGGGGCCAAGCCACACACACCGTTATCCACTGAGGACGGTAAGGGTATGTCCCTTACCAGTACCAGACTGGCAACCTTGAAAACACTTTATAGAAAGCTGTTGCTCCTATTTTAACAGAACAATAGAGTTTCTCAGCAGGGAACTGAAGCTCTTTGCTGCCTACTGTAGACGCTTTGCTCAGACTCCACCACTTTTATACAACTTCTAAACGTGTGTCTAGTAACCAAGGGCTCTGAGGCACGGTAGATTGTGACCATGTTGAATGAAATAGGAAGTATTCAACCTGTAATGATTTTAACCTTTGTTGTACGGTCAGGTGTTAAATGCAGTTTTGGAAAAATAAAGATATTTTGTTCATGATCGTATTAGCTATATTTATTCCTGTTATTGGTAAGTGGAAATTATTTAATTAAACCTATTCAGCTTCACAAGTGGGGAAACTTTCAAGTCATGCATAAACTGAACAACAAAAAAGTAGACCTGTTGCTGTTTATTTCCCAACTCCAGTACCCCAAAAAGCACATCTTTTTGTTGTAGGTCCAGACAAACTCGCCTGATTCAACTCCTTCACGGCTTGATGATTAGTGTGGTGTGCTCGTTCACGGCTACAACAAAAATGTGTACTGTTGGGGGGGTACTGGAGGCTGGCGTTGGGAAGCACAAGCAACATGTATGCAGTACCGTACTAAATCCACTTGATGTCAGCATCCCCTTTCAGGGGCCTGACGTGGTTGGTACTGCGTGTCTTGTGGCTCCATGGTGAGTTTTGTATTTATTTGTATTTAGTATGGATCGCCATTAGCTGCTGCCAGAGCAGCAGCTACTCTTCTTGGGGTCCAGCAACATTAAGGCAATTTTTATTATTATAATTTTTTTAACATTACAATACATTCACAGATTTCACAACACACTGTGCCCTCAGGCCCCTACTCCACCACTACCTCATATATATATATATATGCCATTTAGCAGACGCTTTTATCCAAAGCGACTTACAGTCATGTGTGCATACATTCTACGTATGGGTGGTCCCGGGAATCGAACCCACTACCCTGGCGTTACAAGCGCCATGCTCTACCAACTGAGCTACAGAAGGACCACATATCTACAGTACTAAATCCATGTGTGTGTGTATATGCATGTGACTGTGCCTATGTTTGGGTTGCTTCACAGTCCAGTGCTGTTCCATAAGGATTTTCTTTAATCTGTTTTTTAAATCTAATTTTACTGCTTGAGTCAGTTACTTGATGTGGAATAGAGTTCCATGTAGTCATGGCTCTATGTAGTACTGTGTGTACTGTAGGACCTGCCTTGTTGATCATTAAAAAGGCAGCGCATCGCTTTATTATAGACAGACTTCTCCCCATCTTAGCTTCTACTGCATCAATGTTTTGACCATGACAGTTTATAATCTAGGGTTACTCAAAGCAGTTTAGTCAGAGTCTCTACTTGCTCAATTTTCACATTATTTCTTACAATATTTAGTTGAGGTTTAGGGTTTAGTGAGTGTTTTGTTTCTAATACAATGCTTTTAGTTTTAGAGATATTTAGAGCTAACATTCCTTGCCACCCACTCTGAAACTAACCGCAGCTCTTTGTTGAGTGTTGCAGTCATTTCAACCACTGATGTGTATAGTGTTGAGTCATCCGCATACATAGACATTCTGGCTTTGCTCAAAGTCAGTGGCATGTCGTTAGTAAAAATTGAAAAAAGCTTGGGGCCTAAACAGCTACCCTGGGGAATTCCTGATTCTAACTGGATTTTATTTGAGAAGCTTCCATTAAAGAACACCCTCTGTGTTCTGTTAGACAAGTAACTCTTTATCCACATTATAGCATGGGGTGTAAAGCCATAACACATACGTTTTTCCATCAGCAGACTATGATCGACAATGTCAAAAGCTGCACGTATTGTATTACCTCTTATACACTATATTAGGCCCAGCCTAAATATGGCTATTATATTGTGATCACTACATCCTATGGATTTGGAGCAAAGCATTTTACACATTATCCAGATACTGACTGTTAGCACTTGATTCTTGATGGAGTTCAGCTGAGTGGATTGTCTCTTTCTCCCCCTAGGCACTTCCCTAGTCTACCTCTATTTCCTCAGGCAATTTCAAATCAGATTTTGTCACATGTGCCGAATACAACAGGTGTAGACCTTATATTGAAATGCTTACTTACAAGCCTTTAATCAACAATGAAGTTAACACTTATTTTTCTTAAGTTAAAAATAACAAATAGTTAAAGAGCAGCAGTAAAAAAAACAGTCGCGAGGCTATATACAGGGGTTAGTTGAGGTAATTGAGGTATTATGTACAGTTGAAGTCGGAGGTTTACATACACCTTAGTCAACTACATTTAAACTTAGTTTTTCACCATTCCTGGCATTTAATCAGAGTACAAATTCCATGTCTTAGGTCAGTTAGGATCACCACTTTATTTTAATTATGAATGTGAAATGTCAGAACAATAGTAGAGATAATAATTTATTTTCAGCTCAATTAGTATTTGGTAGCATTGCCTTTAAATTGTTTAACTTGGGTCAAATGTTTCACACAATAAATTGGGTGAATTTTGGCCCATTCCTCCTGACAGAGCTGGTTTAAATGAGTCAGGTTTGTAGGCCTCCTTGCTCGCACACGCTTTTTCAGTTCTGCCCACAAATGTTTGATAGGCTTGCGTCAGGGCTTTGTGATGGCTACTCCAATACCTTGACTTTGTTGTCCTTAAGCCATTTTTCCACAACTTTGGAAGTATGCTTTAGGTCAAATGGGAAGACCCATTTACGACCAAGCTTTAACTTCCTGACTGATGTCTTGAGATGTTGCATCAATATATCCACATAATTTCCCTTCAGCTGTCTGGATTTGGGTGAAGGAGAAGCGGGGGGGCTTGGGTCAGTTGCTGCGGGGGGTGAAGAGCTGTTGGCCGGGTTTGGGGTAGCCAGGTGGAAAGCATGGCCAGCTGTAGAGAGATGCTTATTGAAATTCTCGATTATTGTGGATTTATCGGTGGTGACAGTGTTTCCTAGTCTCAGTGCAGTGGGCAGCTGGGAGGAGGTGCTCTTATTCTCTTTACAGTGTCCCAAAACCTTTTGGAATTATTGCTGCAGGATGCAAATTTCTGTTTGAAAAAGATAGCCTTTGCTTTCCTAACTGACTGTGTATGTTGGTTTCTGACTTCCATGAAAAGTTGCATATCGCAGGGACTATTTCGATGCCAGTGCAGTACGCTACAGGATATATAGGTGCTGGTCGAGGGCAGTCAGGTCTGGAGTGAACCAAGGGCTATATCTGTTCTTAGCTCTACATTTGTTGAAAGGGGCATGCTTATTTAAGATGGTGAGGAAAGCACTTTCAAAGAACAACCAGGCATCCTCTAATGACGGAATGAGGTCAATATCCTTCCAAGGTACCCGGGCTCGGTCGATTAGAAAGGCCTGCTCGCAGAAGTGTTTTAGAGAGCGTTTGACAGTGATGAGGGGTGGTCGTTTGACTGCGGACCCATAACGGACGCAGGAAATGAGATCCTGGTTAAAAACAGCAGAGGTGAATTTGGAGAGCAAGTTGGTCAGGATGATATCTTATGAGGGTCCCCATGTTTACGGATTTGTTGTTGTACCTGGTAGGTTCCTTGATCATTTGTGTGAGATTGAGGGCATCTAGCTTAGATTGTAGGACGGCCGGGGTGTTAAGCATATCCCAATTTAGGTCACCTAGCAGTACAAACTCTGACGATAGATGGGGGGCAATCCATTCACATATGGTGTCCAGGGGGGGGGAAATCCAGAAAATCACATTGTGGGATTTTTTATGAATTTATTTGCAAATTATGGTGCAAAAGAAGTATTTGGTCACCTACAAACAAGCAAGATTTCCAACATCATTTGCAAATAAATTCATAAAAAATCCTACAATGTGATTTTCTGATTTTTTTTTCCTCATTTTGTCTGTCATAGTTGAAGTGTACCTATGATGAAAATTACAGGTCTCTCTCATCTTTTTAAGTGGGAGAACTTGCACAATTGGTGGCTGACTAAATACTTTTTCCCCCCACTGTATTTCTTGAGAGATGGATATTTAAAAGTAGAAGCTCGAACTGTTTGGGCATAGACCTGGATAGTATGACAGAAATTTACAGTAGATTGCAATTCCACTCCCTTTAGCAGTTCTATCTTGATGGCAAATGTTATAATTCGGGGATGGACATTTCAGAGTTTTTGGTGGGTTGGGGGAGTTGAGAGGGAAGGAGACAGATGGAGAGAAGGTAAGGAGAGGGCTCTGTATAAGCAATAAGACACGTAGGGTTGTGGTATATGGCCAGTATACCATGACTAAGGGCTATTCTTATGGAATACAGCCCTTAGCCGTGGCATATTGGCCATATACCACAAACCCCCAAAGTGTCTTACTGCTATTATAAACTGGTTACCAATGTAGTTAGAGCGGTAAAAATAAATGTTTTGTCATACCCATGATGTACGGTCTGATATACCTCGGCTATCAGCCAATCAGCATTTAGGGCTCGAACCACACCGTGTTAAATACAGATTAGACAGCACATTGACAAGCTCTGTGTAAATGTCTCAGGCAAAATGGTAGCTGGATATTTGAGTTTGGAATGGCCCTTCACCTGAATGGATTGGGTTGAAATTATCAATATTGCCAGCAGCATACCACCCTGCATACCACCCTGCATACCACCCTGCATACCACCCTGCATACCACCCTGCATACCACCCTGCATACCACCCTGCATACCACCCTGCATACCACCCTGCATACCACCCTGCATACCACCCTGCATACCACCCTGCATACCACTGCTGGCTTGCTTCTGACCAGGGTTGGTCCTGGTCAGTCCCTGGATGGGAGACCAGATGCTGCTGGAAGTGGTGTTGGAGGGCCAGTAGGAGGCACTCTTTCCTCTGGTCTAAAAATATCCCAATGCCCCAGGGCAGTGATTGGGGACACTGCCCTGTGTAGGTTGCCGTCTTTCGGAAGGGAAGTTAAATGGGTGTCCTGACTCTCTGAGGTCCATTAAAGATCCCATGGCACTTATTGTAAGAGTAAGGGTGTTAACCCCGGTGTGCTGGCTAAATTCCCAATCTGGCCCTCAAACCATCACGGTCACCTAATAATCCCCAGTTTTGGCTCATTCATCCCCCTCCTCTTCCCTGTAACTATTCCCCAGGTCGTTGCTGCAAATGAGAATGTGTTCTCAGTCAACTTACCTGGTAAAATAACGGATTTAAAAAAATGGAGATTGCTCCACATTTCCCTCTGATAGACTGAAAGGAATTATCACCACATTGATTACACCTACCCAATCATTTCAGATCTATGAAAGTGTCTGGAATGTTGGGAATAAAAGTGCTTTGGGGATAGGTCTACGAATTGGGAAATTAGTTTAAATAATCCATCTGATTGATAGGACAACTCCATCGTACAGCCTATAAGAGGCAGGGTTGCGTTGAGGGGAGGGGGTCATTGCGATGGTTTCATGGGGACAGAGAGGAGGGGGACAGAGAGGAGAAACCATTAATACAGGACACACACACAATGATGCATTTTAAAGTATTACAGTACTATAAATGATTTACAATATACACTGTAGATCTCCTAAAGCATAGTGTGCACTCTGGAAGAAAATCCAGTTGAGAAATAGTGAGCATTCCTGCTAATACTGACCAGGAAAGATCCCTGTAGAGACAAAGGAATCTTGTGGTGTGTGTGTGCTGGCAGAATGTTCCTGTGATGTGAAATAAGAGAAAGGGGCTTGTGCTTTTCCTGGGATAGAGGTAGAGAAAAAGAGAGGGTGAGTTATGGAGGGAGAGTTAGGTAGGGGCTTGAAAAGGAAAGAGGGGTGATGGGTGAGGCCCAAAATAATGGTTGGAGAGGAAATTAGGGGGGAGAAAAGAAATGTACAGCCCAAAAGCAGGGGAGGAATGAGTGGAGGAAGAGAAGTGGAAGAGCAGGGAGAAAGATATTACATTAGGAAAAATGGAAAGCAGTCAAACAAATCCATGCCAGGAGAAAGGGAGGTTGAGATGGAGAGAGAGGTGAGAAATAGAAAGGGTCTGTATACTGGGGTTGATAGGAAATAAATGAAAAACACATTTTCCAACAGACCCCCACCCCAGCTCAAATAACCTCTCTCTCGGCAGCCCAATGTTTAGCTGTGTGTGCGTGCGTGCCTGTGTGCATGCTTGAAGTACCACAGCATTAAAGAATTTCATCAAATAGCAAATAAATCAAGTTGAACTTCAATAATAATAAGGTGGGTGCTTATATTTATCCTATTTCACATACAAGTTGAAGTCGGAAGTTCACATACACCTGAGCCAAATACATTTAAACTCAGTTTTTCACAATTCCTGACATTTAATCCTAGTAAAAATTCCCTGTCTTAGGTTAGTTAGGATCACCACTTTGAGAATTGAAATGTCAGAATAATAGTAGAAAGAATGATTCATTTCAGCTTTTATTTATTTTATCACATTCCCAGTGGGTCAGAAGTATACATACACTCAATTAGTGTTTGGTAGCATTGCCTTTAAATTGTTTAACTTGGGTCAAATGTTTCGGGTTGCCTTCCACAAGCTTCCCACAATAAATTGGGTGAATTTTGGCCCATTCCTCCTGACAGAGCTAGTGTAACTGAGTCAGGTTTATAGGCCTCCTTGCTCGCACACGCTTTTTCAGGTCTGCCCACAGATTTTCTATAGGATTGGGGTCAGGGCTTTGTGATTGCCACTCCAATACTTTGACTTTGTTGTCCTTGAGCCATTTTTTTCCTTTAAATTTTTTTTTACCCCCTTTTTTCTCCCCAATTTCGTGGAATCCAATTGTTAGTAGCTACTATCTTGTGTCATCGCTACAACTCCCGTACGGGCTCGGGAGAGACGAAGGTTGAAAGTCATGCGTCTTCCGATACACAACCCAAGCAAGTCGCACTGCTTCTTAACACAGCGCGCATCCAACCCGGAAGCCAGCCGCACCAATGTGTCGGAGGAAACACTGTGCACCTGGCAACGCTGGTTAGCACGCACTGCACCCGGCCCGCCACAGGAGTCGCTGGTGCACGATGAGACAAGGATATCCCTACCGGCCAAACCCTCCCTAACCCGGACGACGCTAGGCCAATTGTGCGTCGCCCCACAGACCTCCCGGTTGCGGCCGGTTATGTCAGAGCCTGGACGCGAACCCAGAGTCTCCGGTGTCCTTAAGCCATTTTGCCACAACTTTGGAAGTATGCTTGGGGTCATTGTCCATTTGGAAGACCCATTTGCAACCAAGCTTTAACTTCCTGACTGATGTCTTGAGATGTTGCTTCAATATATCCACATAATTTCCCTTCCTCATGACGCCATCTATTTTGTGAGGGGCACCAGTCACTCCTGCAGCAAAGCACCCCCACAACATGATGCTGCCACCCCTGTGCTTCACGGTTGGGATGGTGTTCTTTGGCTTGCAAGCCTCCCCCTTTTTCCTCCAAACATAACGATGGTCATTATGGCCAAACAAGTTCTATTTTTGTTTCATCAGACCACAGGACGTTTCTCCAAAAAGTAGGATCTTTGTCCCCATGTGCAGTTGCAAACCGGTCTGGCTTTTTTATGGCGGTTTTGGAGCAGTGGCTTCTTCCTTGCTGAATGACCTTTCAGGTTATGTCGATATAGGACTCGTTTTACTGTGGATATAGATATGTTTGTACCTGTTTCCTCCAGCATCTTCACAAGGTCCTTTGCTGTTGTTCTGAGATTGATTTGCACTTTTCGCACCAAAGTACGTTCATCTCTAGGAGACAGAACGCATCTCCTTCCTGAGCGGTATGACGGCTGCGTGGTCCCATGGTGTTTATACTTGCATACTATTGTTTTTACAGATGAACGTGGTACCTTCAGGCATTTGGAAATTGCTCCCAATGATGAACCAGACTTCTGGAGGTCTACAATTTTTTTTCTGAGGTCTTGGCTGATTTCTTTTGATTTTCCCATGTCAAGAAAAGAGGCACTGAGCTTGAAGGTAGGCCTTGAAATACATACACAGGTACACCTCCAATTGACTCAAATGATGTCAATTAGCCTATCAGAAACTTCTAAAGCCATGACATCATTTTCTGGAATTTTCCACGCTGTTTAAAGGCACAGTCAACTTAGTGTGTGTAACCATCTGACCGACTGGAATTGTGATACAGTGAATTATATGTGAAATAATCTGTCTATAAACAATTGTTGGAAAAATTATTTGTGTCATGCACAAAGTAGATGTCCTAACCGACCTGCCAAAACTATAGTTTGTTAACAAGAAATTTGTGGAGTGGTTGGAAAATGAGGTTTAATGACTCCAACCTAAGTATATGTAAACTTCTGACTTCAACTGTATGTACTGTAAGTGTGTATTAATATGCATATAATACGCATGTGGGAATTGGAAATGTTGGAAATGTGTTTTTTGCATATCCCCGAGACAACTCAGAGAGTGGGGTCACAGTCTGCCATTGTCAACAGCATCCCTGGAGCAATTAGGGTTAAGTGCTCTTCTCAAGGGAACGATTTTTCACCTTGTCAGCTCGGGGATTAGAACTAGTGACCTTTAGGTTACCGGCCCAACACTCTAACCTCTAGGCTACCTGCTTCCCCGAACATCGCCATCATGGTTACCTGGGTACATTGGGGGGCAATCTGATAAGTCCGCCTGGTGGAGACTGGTTGGTATCAGCGTTGTTGCTGGTTGGTCCATGAGGATGAGGTGCAGCACGGAGGAGACTAGTAGCGTCATGGAGGTGGGGCCTCTGGTGGAGGGTGGGGGCTCTGGGAGCAGAGGCTATATGCTTAGGAGCGAGAGCTGTAGGACTGTGAGACCTGAGGGAAGGTGGTTAGCGTTATGATATGTGTGCACCCATGTGTGTTTGTGTGTTACCTGCGGCTGGTCGCAGGGGCTCCATGCAGCCAGAAGGAGTCAACAGGAGGAGGTAGAGGAATGGACAGTTCTCTGTTAGAGAGTAGAGCTGCACCAGGAGATCATTACGGATGTACTCCTTTACCTATAGAGAGAGGAGAGAGAAATGATATATTCCTTCACCAACAGAGAGTTATGAGGGGAGACTGCCGGACAGACACAGACGTACGTTGTTGACCATGAGGTGCATGGCGGTCTTGGGCACGAGGTCTCTAATGGCTTTGTAAACGATGTTCATGTAGGAGTCCACCAGGTTCCGTATGGTCTCTACCTGACGCTCCAACTGAGGGTCCATAGAGAAACTATCACTAGAACCATTACTCTCCTTATCAATCTGGCACAGGCGAGAGAGTGAGGGAGGGAGGGAAAGAGATAGAGGCAGAGTTATAGAGAGGTCATGAGCAGAAGAGCTGCATTTTTACAAAAAGATAGATTTAGGGTTGTATAAAATTGGATACTACCCCCCACAACATAACCTTCACTCCAAATCAAAACTCCAAACCTACAACCTTATCTTGGACCAATTACCTGGAAGGATTCTGGAAGGATTTATATCACCAAGGATTCTTACTGCCAAGGACTATCCAGCAAACTTTCTGACAAACCAGCAACCAGCAAAAGAAGCACAAAAGAAACCCGAAAATATAATCCAACCTGGAACTGAGTATGTAATGTTCAGTCGGAAGCTACTTCGAAATCCTAAAATGAAAAGAATATTACAATAATCTCTAGATGTTTCACTTTATAAAGACTGAATGCTAAGTTAAAAGGCTACCAATCTTGAAGAACAGACCTGGCTGCAACATTAATAACCACTGAAGTGTGAAGTAAGAGGTGTGAAGCCCCTGAGCCAAAAAAATGGCAGCAGAGTTCCTCCCCCACCCAAATGCAGAAGCATCTTTGACCCCTTGCTCCATGGCTTCCCTCTGTGCAGAGGTCACCACAGTACAGAACCCCTTGGAAGGGAAGCTCCTCATGGACAATCCAGACACAATTTTTGTTGACTGCTACAAAAATCGGAATGTAAGCAACTCAATCTTCAACACAGACCATCCCTGGGCATGGCACAGAGCTACGAGAGCACACTATCCCTCTTAAGAGAGAGGGTATTGGCGGCGGGCGGAAAATCAGAACATATCTTAATACGAGGACCCTGAGAAAGACCCCCTCTGTCAACCTGTACAAGAAAGGAACAGTGGCGGTGCAGGGCAACTTCATACATTTCCAGAAAGAACTTCCACAAAATCAAAGCAAGAGCACGGCAGGAGAAGCTTTCTCTTGGTGACGAATCCCCCACCCCAAGCGAGTCTGATCTAGGGCTGTTACGGTGACCGTATTACCGCCAAATCGACAGTCACGAGTCATGAAGGCAGTCAAATTCCATCAGATCTGATGCTGCTGATGGTCATTAGTAGCCTACCAAACTTGCTAACTGGCTGGTACTCAGCACTCTATTGTCCCGCTAATCACTCTGACATCAATGCAAATGTGATCGAAAATCGAATCCAATTTTATTGGTCACGTACACATGTTTAGCAGATTGCGGGTGCAGTGAAATGTGTTTCTAGGTACAACAGTGCAGTAATATCTAACAATTTCACAACAATGCACACACATCTAAGGAATGGAATTAAGAATATCTAAATATTTGGACGAGCAATGTCAGAGTGGCATAGACTAAGATACAGTAGAATAGAATACAGTATATACACTGCTCAAAAAAATAAAGGGAACACTTAAACAACACAATATAACTCCAAGTCAATCACACTTCAACTGTCCACTTAGGAAGCAACACTGATTGACAATAAATTTCACATGCTGTTGTGCAAATGGAATAGACAACAGGTGGAAATTATAGGCAATTAGCAAGACACCCCCAATAAAGGAGTGGTTCTACAGGTGGAGACCACAGACCACTTCTCAGTTCCTATGCTTCCTGTCTGATGTTTTGATCACTTTTGAATGCTGGCGGTGCTTTCACTCTAGTGGTAGCATGAGACGGAGTCTCATCCAGGATGGCACATCAATGCGTGCTGTGGCAAGAAGGTTTGGTGTGTCTGTCAGCGTAGTGTCCAGAGCATGGAGGCGCTACCAGGAGACAGGCCAGTACACCAGGAGACGTGGAGGAGGCCGTAGGAGGGCAACAACCCAGCAGCAGGACCGCTACCTCCGCCTTTGTGCAAGGAGGAGCACTGCCAGAGCCCTGCAAACTGACCTCCAGCAGGCCACAAATGTGCATGTGTCTGCTCAAAAGGTCAGAAACAGACTCCATGAGGGTGGTATGAGGGCCCGACGTCCACAGGTGGGGGTTGTGCTTACAGCCCAACACCGTGCAGGACGTTTGGCATTTGCCAGAGAACACCAAGATTGGCAAATTCGGCACTTGAGCCCTGTGCTCTTCACAGATGAAAGCAGGTTCACACTGAGCACGTGACAGACGTGACAGAGTCTGGAGACGCTGTGGAGTTGGCAGATGCTTTAGTCCAGGTCTGGGAGGAGATCCCTCAGGAGACCATCTGCCAACTCATCAGGAGCATGCCCAGGCGTTGTAGGGAGGTCATGCAGGCACGTGGAGGCCACACACACTACTGAGCCTAATTTTGACTTGTTTTAAGGACATGACATTACAAGTTGGATCAACCTGTAGTGTGGTTTTCCACTTTAATTTTGAGTGGGACTCCAAATTCAGACCTCCATGGGTTGATAAATTTGATTTCCATTGATCATTTTTGTGTGATTTTTTTGTCAGCACATTCAACTATGTAAAGAAAAACGTATTTAATACGAATATTTAATTCATTCAGATCTAGGATGTGTTATTTTAGTGTTCCCTTTATTTTTTTGAGCAGTGTACATATGAGATGAGCAATGCAAAATTGCAGCAGCATCGAATGTGCTAGTGATGACTATTTAACAGTCTGACGGCCTTGAGATAGAAGCTGTTTTTCAGTATCTCGGTCCCAGCTTTGATGCACCTGTACTGACCTCACCTCTCTGGGGTTGCACCTTCTTCACCACACTGTTTGTGTGGGTGGACCATTTCAGTTTGTCAGTGATCTGTACTCCGAGGAACTTTCCACCTTCTCCACTGCAGTCCCATCGATATGGATAGGGGGGTGCTTCCTCTGCTGTTTCCTGAATTCCACGATCAGCTCCTTTGTTTTGTTGACGTTGATGAGAGGTTATTTCTGGCACCACACTCCCAGAGCCCTCACCTCATCCCTGTAGGTTGTCTCGTCATTGTTGGTAATCCGGCCTACTACTGTTGTGTCGTCTGCAAACTTGATGATTGAGTTGGAGGCGTGTGTGGCCATACAGTCATGGATGAACAGGGAGTGCAGGAGGGGGCTGAGCATGCACCCTTGTGGGGCCCCAGTGTTGAGGATCATCAAAGTGGAGGTGTTGTTTCCTACCTTCACCACCTGGGGGCGGCCTGTCAGGAAGAAAAGGACCCAGTTGCACAGGGTGGGGATCAGACCCAGGGCCTTGAGCTTAATGATGAGCTTGGTGGGTACTATGGTGTTGAATGCTGAGCTGTAGTCAATGAACAGCATTTTTATAAAGGTATTCGTCTTGTCCAGATGGGATATGGCAGTGTAATGGCGATTGCATCGTCTGTAGATCTATTGTGGTGATATGATCCTTGACTAGTCTCTCAAAGCACTTCATGAAGTGAGTGAGTGCTATGGAGTGTTAGTCATTTAGTTCAGTTACCTTTGCTTTCTTGGGTACAGGAACAATGGTGGCCATCTAGAAGCATGTGGGGACAGCAGACTGGGATAGGGAGAGATTGAATATGTCCATAAACACTCCAGCCAGCTGGTCTGCGCATGCTCTGAGAACACGGCTAGGCATGCCGTCTGGGCTGGCAGCCTTGCGAGGGTTAACACGCTTAAATGTCTTACTCACGTCGGCCTTGGAGAACTAGAGCCCACAGTCCTTGGTAGCGGGCCGCGTCGGTGGCACTGGGTTATCTTCAAAAAGGGCAGAAACAAGATGTCGGTGTCCACGATGTGGCTGGTTTTCCTTTTGTAGTCTGTGATTGTCTGTAGACCCTACCACATTCGTCTCATGTCTGAGCCGTTGTGACTTCACTTTGTCTCTATACTGATGTTTTGCCTGTTTGATTGCCTTACGGAGGGAAAAACTACACTGTTTGTATTCGGCCAAATTCCCAGTCACCTTGCCATCATTAAATGCAGTGGTTCGAGCTTTCAGTTTTGCACGAATGCTGCCATCTATCCTCGATTTCTGGTTAGGGTAGGTGATAATAGTCACAGTGGGCACAACATCTCCTATTCACTTCCTGATAAACTCAGTCACCGTATCAGTGTATTCGTCAATGTTATTCTCGGAGGCTACCTGGAAAATATCCCAGTCCGCGTGATCAAAACAAGCGTAGATTCTGATTGGTCAGACCAGCGGTGAATAGTCCTTAGCATGGGTACTTCCTGTTTGAGTTTCTGCCTATATGAAGAGAGGAGCAAAATGGAGTCGTGATCAGATTTGCCAAAAGGAGGGCCTTAAAAGGCATCCCAGAAGTTGGAGCAGCAGTGATCTAGTGTTTTAGCAGCGCAAGTACTACAGTCAATGTGTTGATAGAACTTCGGTAGTGTTTTCCTCAAATTTGCTTTGTTAAAATCCCCAGCTACAATAAATGCGGTCTCAGGATATGTGGTTTCCAGTTTGCATAGGGTCCAGTGAAGTTCTTTGAGGACCATTGTGGTATCGGCTTGAGGGGGAATATACATGGCCGTGACTATAACCAAAGATAATTATCTTTTGAGGTAATACGGTCGGTATTTGATTGTGAGGTATTCTAGGTTGTGTGAACAAAAGGGCTTGAGTTCCTGTTATCACAATCACACCATGAGTAGTTAATCATGAACCATACACCCCCCCTTCTTCCCGGAGAGATATTTATTCTGTGAAAATAGTATGTTACAATCCCTGATGTCTCTCTGGAAGGAAATCCTCACCCTAAGCTCATCAATTTTATTATCCAGAGACTGAACATTAGCGAGTAATATACTCGGAAGCGGTGGGTGGTGTACGCACCTTCTGAGTCGGACTAGAAGTCCACTCTGAGTAACTCTTCTCCGCCGGCGGTATTTTGGATCAGCCTCTGGAATTAGTTCAATTGCCCTAGGGGGTACGAACAAAGGATCCGATTCGGGAAAGTCGTATTCCTGGTATTAATGCTGATGAGTTACCACCACTCTGATATCCAAAAGTTCTTCCCGGCTGTATGTAATAACAGAAAACAAATTCTGATAATATAAGAAATGACACAGAAAAAAAACAAAATACTGCAAAGTTGCCTAGGGGCAAGAAGCACGGCTGCCCTGTCTATCGTGCCTTTAAACTGCTTGCTGTTTAATGGTGCCGATACACTTAATGAGAGCCCATGAGCGCAACATTTCTATAGTCTATGCAATTATGTGAGAAAACAGAGTGATGGCCTATAATAAAAAGAGGAGGATCCCATCAGCTTTCTATAGGTTAGGCCTACTATATGTATTTCTCAACTTTCCTAATATTAAGCACATTGCTTCTCAACAGGAGTATAGCCTACCTGGCTACTATTAAAATGAACCATGGGAAAAGCTATTTAAGTGCATAGATGACATGTATTTGTTCCCCTGCCCCGAGACAGGTGCATAACAATGGTCTATTATAAATCAAAACAAATTTCACACGTGACCGACTGGCTCGATTCGGTCTTATGTGGCAAAATTTGAAATTGTGTTTTTTACATTTACAAAATTAGAAAATGGTATACCATACACTATATTTGATTAACAATGGGAAAGTAATTATGCTTTGAAAGATGATGAACTTGAAAATGTCCCTTGAATGTTTTCGGACACCTAATGGAGAGCTCTTCTTTGTCTACACCCATTCAGCATCGTTCAGACCCTCTAAATCCTTAAAGAGATGGGTGGCGTTAAGGATTCACATGTGAGGCCATGTACAAAACAACCAAAGCTTTCAAAAGGCTGGTTTATACTACGGGTGGGTTCGTAAATTTAATCTGGAGAGTCAGAGTGTGCCCGTTCATAAACTCAGAGCATTGTCAGATTGTCCGTACGTAAATTCTGTGTTTCGCTCTCTGAGCGCTCAGAGTGCACACTGGACGCCCTGGCCGAGCAGTAGAGTTGATTCAAGCGTTCAGACCTAATGAAAGCGCCCAAGCTAATTGGCTAGCTTGCTAGCTTCTTCCAGACACAAATGAGAGAACAGCTCACTCTGACGATTTTACCCTAGTAGAGCTGGTTAGGCTGTTTTGATGTTATCCAGAGCATTGCTGACTGCAACTGTGTTGCTGGCAACATTTTAATTACGCTTCTTTGCCAACGTTTACTGACACCGAACATATTCAACGGGCGTTGAGCTTACGTATATTCATCAGTTATTCTGCGTTCTGGCACACTCAGACGAGAGTGCTCTGAAATCACAGCAGATAGCCAGAGCAAATTTACCGGCAACGTCTATCGACAGTTGTGAACATTCTATTGAAATGGTTAATTGAATAGTAGTGGAGTATTTTGTTTAGATATGTAGCTAGCTAGCTAGCTAAACAATATATGTGGGGATTTTCCAGTACACATGTTATGCATCTCAGAATAGTAAGCAGAATCAATATATGGTTAACCATGAAACGTGTGAGCAGAATTTAAGCAGAATAAACACAGTCCTAGCCATTCTGGGTCATGCCTGGTCTTGCAAAGGCCATTGGACAGGCACATTGGTTAATCCGTTATATGGACCATTAGACATGCACCTGTATTAGGAAGGTATGTTAGTATTAATTAAGTACTATTAGACATGCACCTGTATTAGGAACATATGTATGTATTATTGTTTGCATTGGTACTGTGGTGACACCACCAATATAATCTAAAATGAGCATAAATAAGTCAGAAGTGGGCGTAAACAAGTCAGAAGTGAGACTGAAAGATAATGCTGGCGAAAGGCTCAAGGGTATTAATAATTTACATAAAGAGGAGTGACTATGTATGTTATGTAAGGGTAAAATTGTATAAAAGGAGAGTGCTGAGACTGGAAAGACCAGTTGGTCCATGGGCCAGCTTGGCTTGTTACTTTGTAATAAAGTATATTTGAATTCTCAAGTTCTGGTATCTGAGAAATATTATTGGGCCAATATTTCTACAACATGAACCATAATCCCAGCTCATAACGTTACCACTGCGCATGAATCTGCAGGTAGCTAACCAACCAGGTTCAATGTTAGCTAGCTAACATCAAGCTATAACTAGCAATGCAAATGGCTCTGAGATACAAATAATATAATTACACAGATGACACACGTAAAGGTTAGCTAGCGTGTCAGCCAACAGTACACTAACTTGAAATAAAAATGACTTTAAAACAAAATTAGAAACGTGTAATGTCTTAGCTAGACTATCTTACCAGTCAGTATACAGTGGAAGTTGTAAGATTACATACACTTAGGTTTGAGTCATTAAAACACATTTTTCAACCACTCCCCAAATTTCTTTTTAACAAACTATAAATTTGGCAAGTCTACTATCTACTTTGTGCATGACAATTGTTTACAGACAGATTATTTCACTTATAATTCACTGTATCACAATTCCAGTGGGTCAGAAGTTTACATACACTAAGTTGACTGTGCCTTTAAACATCTTGGAAAATTTGAGTCAATTGGAGGTGTACCTGTGTATGTATTTCAAGGCCTACCTTCAAACTCAGTGCCTCTTTGCTTGACATCATGGGAAAATCAAAAGAAATCAGCCAAGACCTCAGAAAACCATTGTAGACCTCCACAAGTCTGGTTCATCATTGGGATGTTGCTTCAATATATCCACATATTTTCCATCCTCATGATGCCATCTATTTTGTGAATTGCACCAGTCTCTCCTGCAGCAAAGCACCCCAACAACATGATGCTGCCACCCCTGTGCTTCACGGTTGGGATGGTGTTCTTCGGCTTGCAAGCCTCCCACATTTTCCTCCAAACACCCATGGTGTTTATACTTGCGTACTATTGTTAAAGCTTGGTTGCAAATGGGTCTTCCAAATGGACAATTACCCCAAGCATACTTGGCTTAAGGACAACAAAGATAAGGTATTGGAGTGGCCATGACAAAGCCCTGACCTCAATCCTATAGAAACATTTGGGCCGAACTGAAAAAGTGTGTGCGAGCATGGAGGCCTTACAAGCCTTACTCAGTTACACCAGCTCTGTCAGGAGGAATGGGCCAAAATGTACCCAATTTATTGTGGAAAGCTTGTGGGAGGCTACATGAAATGTTTGACCCAAGTTTTAATCAATTTAAAGGCAATATTACCAAATACTAAATTAGTGTATGTAAACGTCTGACCCACTGGGAATGTGATGAAAGAAATAAAAGCTGAAATGAATCGTTCTCTCTACTTTTATTCTGACATTTCACATTCTTCAAATAAAGTGGTGATCCTAACTAACCTAAAACTGGGAATTTTTACTGGGATTAAGGTGTATGTAAACTTCCGACTTCAACTGAACATATCAAATACAAATCTTAGAATCAACTATTAAAGATTACCAGAACCCACTGGATTCTCCAATTACATTGAATGAACTACAGGACAAAATACAAATCCTCCAACCCAAAAAAAGCCTGTGGTGTTGATGTATCCTAAATTAAATGATAAATATACAAACCACACATTCCAATTGCTTATACTTAAATTTAACATCATTCTCGTCTCCACTTTATTGGATTGGGGTTCCAAATTTTGGGGAAGATGATCACCGCAATCCACCAAAGTGGAGACAAATTTGACCCCAATAACTACTGTGGGATATGCGCCAACGGCAACCTTTGGAAAATCCTCTGCACCATCATTAACAGCAGACTTGTACATTTCCTCAGTGAAAACAATGTACTGAGCAAATGTAAATAGTATTTTTACCAAACTACCGTATGACAGACCACGTATTCAACCTGCACACCCTAATTGACAAACAAACCAAAACAAAGGCAAAGTCTTCTCATGCTTTGTTGATTTGAAAAAGTGTTTTACTCAATTTGGCATGAGGGTCTGCTATACAAATTGATGGAAAGCAGTGTTGGGGGAAAACATATGACAATATAAAATCCATGTACACAAACAACTTTCCACAGGGCCATGGGGTGAGACATGGATGTAGCTTGTGCCCCACCCTCCTCAATATATATATCACAGAATTGGCGAGGGCACTAGAACAGTCTGCAGCACCCGGCCTCACTCTACTAGAATCTGAAGTCAAATGTCTACGGGTTTGTTGGTGCTCCTGTTCCCAACCAAGGAGGCCTACAGCAACACCTAGATCTTCTGCACAGATTCTGTCAGACGTGGACCATGACAGTACATCTCAGTAAGACAAAAATAATGGTGTTCCAAAAAAGGTCTGGTTGCCAGGACCACAAATACAATTCCTGAGCACACAAAGACTATACGTACCTAAACATTAGGGCCACAGGTAACTTCAACAAAGCTGTGAACGATCTGAGAGAAGGGAAGAAGTGCCTTCTACGCCATGAAAAGGAACATAAAATTCAACATACCAATTAGGATCTGGCTAAAAATACTTGAATCAGTTCTAAAACCCATTGGCCTTTGTGTTTGTGAGGTTTGGGTTCCGCTCACCAACCAATAATGTTCCTAATGTTTTGTGTACATGCACAAACTGTTCCGAACTGTTTCGACTGGGAAGCTGTGAGCAGCCAATGACTGAAGGCAAGGGAGGTGTAGTAGGGGGGGACGAGGAAGGAGAGAGGTGAAGTGTAGCCAGGCAGAGAATAAGGGCAGGTGTAGGTTATAGTTAGGGTCAGGGTTAGGAGGTAAGGGGTCAGGGTTAGGCTATTCACAGTTACTTTATTGGTCATGGTTTTAGGGTTAGAGGATAGAGTCAGGGTTAGAGTTACGGGTCAGGAGTTTTGACTAAGATACTCACAGTGACTTTCTCAGGATAGACTCCGGCTCTCAGCAGAGAAGCTTTCCAGCTGTCTACCTCCTCCTGAGAGCCAAACGCCAGCTCCAGGAACCCGTAGTCCTTATACACGTTCCTACAATTACATTACATACTGTCAGCTACTTCAAACTACATCACCCAGCCAGCAGCTTCAGAAAACAACTATACCCACATCCAAGAACCTCTAGTCTTTATATACCTTCTAACAATTATAACAGATACAATCAAACAGTCATCTTCCTCTCCAGGTTTGAGGTTACATGCCATATTCATACACACGACTACACCATAGGTCTCACATGTTATCAGAGCTGGAACACACACCTTCACACACAATGAATAACTAAACTCACACATCCATACCCACAGAGCTCTCTCTCTCTCTCTCTCTCTCTCTCTCTCTCTCTCTCTCTCTCTCTCTCTCTCTCTCTCTCTCTCTCTCTCTCTCAGAGACGCCGCTGCGTCTGACAGAGGCAGGAATCTGGAGCGGTCTAAAACCCATCTGTTAAACACACACACACACACACACCACACACAGGCACACACATCTGTTAAACATTCTCTTTAATCACTCTGTGTTCCTGTCCTTTTGTTTCTCCCTCTCTCATGTTTTCTAAACTGGTATTGTTGGTGGTGCGTGTGTGTGTGTGTGTGCGCACGCAAGTATATTTGTCTGTCTGTCTGTCTGTCTCCAATCTCAAGCTGTCTTGAGTGTTCTGGATAGCAGCCTGACCACATATCTCATGAGATCTCCTCTGTCTGTAGGCTAAGTAGGGCTGGGTCTGGTTGATCCCTGGATGGGAGACCAGATGCTGCTGGAGATGGTGTTGGATGGACGGCCAGAAGGGTTAGTATTAGTTAGGAGGGCCAGTAGGAGGCTCCCCCTCTCTCTCTTAATGCTTTACAATGGCTGGATTGTAACCAGTCACTCACATCCCCCTTTTCCTCGCTCTGTTCCGCTGTGGCCAGGGATAGTGAGCTTTTCTCTCCTCTTGAGGAATTTTAGCAAGGATCCGTTTCTCCCTTTTTCCTTTCTCCCTCCCTCTTTCCCTGCTTTTGGATCAGGGACTTTCCTAAAGGTTCTGATTACTGTCAGACAGGGACAACCAGAGCATTGGAATCAGGACTGTGGACACAAATCATGCACACACAAACACGCACAGAGAGAAGGGGGGACAAGGGGCGCAGTAGGACACGCTTTTGACACATTCCTGACTGATCGCTCTCCCCCTCTCCCCACTCTCACCCATCCAGCCTTCTTTCTTTCCCTCCTTCTTGTGGCGAGTGGTTAAATAGTTTCCTAACAAGAGCTGCCTCATCTCTGGTCCAGAACTCTGGCTTTGATTAGCTGCTTAATGAGCCTGCCCTCGGTATGCTGCGGTCCACACACACACTCACGAACCAGGTCCCACCCAGCTCAGCCATAGCATGCCCAGCCCACCCCATCCTAACCCACTCCATCTCTCTGTCAGTCAGTCAGTGAGGAGGTCAGAGACCAGGTGTGTGCCCCCCCCCCCAATCTTTTTCAGATATGCCTGTCATACACTAATCTCACATAAAACCACTTCAACACACACACCTCTGTTTGGTGCTGAAGATAGAGTAGGCACGTTACTGGACATGAAGCTGCTCTTCACACCTCTGTTCGGTGCTGAAGATGGAGTAGGCATGTTACTGGACATGAAGCTGCTCTTCACACCTCTGTTCGGTGCTGAAGATGGAGTAGGCATGTTACTGGACATGAAGCTGCTCTTCACACCTCTGTTCGGTGCTGAAGATGGAGTAGGCATGTTACTGGACATGAAGCTGCTCTTCACACCTCTGTTCGGTGCTGAAGATGGAGTAGGCATGTTACTGGACATGAAGCTGCTCTTCACACCTCTGTTCGGTGCTGAAGATGGAGTAGGCATGTTACTGGACATGAAGCTGCCCTTCACACCTCTGTTCGGTGCTGAAGATGGAGTAGGCATGTTACTGGACATGAAGCTGCCCTTCACACCTCTCAGCTTCAGGTTATCCAATGGTAACATGTACTTCTTCTCTTTCTCCTGAGGAGGGATAGAGGGATGGGGATGATAGAGGGGGAAGGATGAAGAAATGTAAGGAGATGTAAGAAAGGATCATTCATTGATGGGTCTACTGATCTGGTGAATACACAAACAGCATGTAGAGACAATAAAACAATGAAGAAAAGCAGTAACTGAATAGGCCTGCTCTAATATAACATGCATGGAGTCTCATTGATTTGTTAACATTCCCCTCTATGACGGAAAGCGCAGAGAAACAGAGCTAGCTAGGATAAATACATGTATTAGACTATTCTACACTACAGAGATATGTGTGTGTGGGGGTGGGGGGGCATGAGTTTGCTCTGTCACCACCATTACAAATTATGATCGAAAGAAAACAGTTAGAGAAAGGAAGCAAAGCGGAGAGAGAATATGGGGACAAGAATGGAGGGAGTGAAAGAATGAGAGAAACATAGTGAAAAACAGGGAAAGAAAGAGTGGTTGAGGAGAGGAAAGAGAAAGAGAGTGAAGGGGAGAGGGAGGGAAAGAAGCCAGCCCACATGTGAAAGTTATTACTCAAAAGTGAAGCTCTAAAACAAAACATTCCTCTCCTCACCTCCACCCTTCTCCCCCTTTTCTCTCCTCCATCCTTCTCCCCCTTTTCTCACCTCCATCCTTCTCCCCCTTTTCTCTCCTCCATCCTTCTCCCCCTTTTCTCTCCTCCATCCTTCTCCCCCTTTTCTCTCCTCCATCCTTCTCCCCCTTTTCTCTCCTCCATCCTTCTCCCCCTTTTCTCACCTCCACCCTTCTCCCCCTTTTCTCTCCTCCATCCTTCTCCCCCTTTTCTCTCCTCCATCCTTCTCCCCCTTTTCTCTCCTCCACCTTGCTCTCACTTGTAATAATAATAATTAGGAGGGTGCTAACATTTGTCCTCTTTTTTGTTGTTGCATATCCCCTTCCCCCTGACACCCTCGGAGAGTGGGTCCACAGCCAGGGATCAGCCATCATTGATGGTTGACCCTGGAGCAATTAAGGCTGTGTGCCCTGCTCAAGGGCACATCGACAGATTTTCCACCTAGTCATCTCTGGGATTCAAATCAGCGACCTTTCGGTTACTGAGCCAACGCTCTTAAGCGCTAGGCTACCTGCCTCAGGAAACAGCTATAGTTACAGTATGGAGTGGAGAGAGGGAGGAGAGGACAGAAGGTGAGATGGAGAGAAGGGGGATATGGAGGAGGGATGGGTATAGCCTACCCAGAAAAAGAAATGGACGGAAGGTGCAAGTCTGTCTCACAAACACTTAGGTGTGTGTGTCTGAGTGTGTGTGTGTGTTGGTCTCTCCTGAACCCCAAAACTTTCTTCCTTCATTCCTCTTTCTCTTTTTTCCAGAGGGGCCCACTTCCTGTTAGAGAGGCAGAAACAAAACTATAGAACGAAGCTGGCACGTCGACAGACGACAACATCTGGTACTGCTTGAGAGAAAGAGAGTGAGAGAGAGAGAGAGAGAGAGAGGAGATCTGAGAGAGAGAGAGATATCTGAGAGAGAGAGAGAGAGAGGATTGCAATGGAGAAAAGAAATAGAGGAGAGATTGAAGAGAGGGAGGACAGACGGAGGAGTAGAGGTGAGTTTTGACAGAGATGAGTGGGAGAGAGGTATCTAGAGAAAGAGGGAGAGAGAGAGAAAGGGAGAGAGAAACTGCAGACCACTCCAAAGTTGATTCCCAAGGGTCCCATCAACCCATATATGGCGCCTCAGTCCCTCCCTCTCTCCCTCTTTTCGTTATGCCTTCCCTAAGTGCACTGGCAGATCCCCAGTGCTGAAAGTGAATGTGCCACGTCGAGGCTGGATACTCGGACGGAACCCCGACACACACACACACAAGGACCTGACACGCACTGGGCCGAGACGCGACCAGAACAAGACCCAGACCCATAGAAGAGGACAGCCAGTGTGTGTGCACATGTGTGAGTGTGACCCCTCACCCGTCACTCAGGACGAGAAAGGAGAGGAGACAATGAGAATCTTTTACCTAGTTTGTCAACCAAATTTTGGACGGGGTGAAAAGCGAGATAAAAGAAAGGAATGAGAGAAGAAGGAAGATAAAACGTAGGGAGCAGAGGAGACATCTTTCTACTCCTCCACCTCCTTCAAAACTTTGCACAGATGAAGGAAAGAGAAAGGAAGGGAGAGAAATAAAGGAGAGAGCGAGAGTCCTGTTCCGTCCTCCCAGTGTTCAGACTACCTGTTCAGGGTCTTACTGGTGTACAGTAGTCTGCACATTGGTTAGACTGGGCAAGGAATGGCTTCCATCACTCTCTCTCAAACACACACACAAGCATATACACACACGCATGAGCACATTCACACTGGGGACGAGATGTATGAGTTTGTCTTTGCTGGTTTGTCTTTCGTTGTCTGCTACTATGTTGTTCTTTGTGTGTTTTGAAAGCCTAGAAGCCTGCTATATTTGTCAGTGGTCAGTACGATAGTTCATTGTGTGTGTGTGTGTGTGTGTGTGTGTGTGTGTGTGTGTGTGTGTGTGTGTGTGTGTGTGTGTGTGTGTGTGTGTGTGTGTGTGTGTGTGTGTGTGTGTGTGTGTGTGTGTGTGTGTTCAGGCTGCTCATGGTGGATCAACATCAGAGTTGCTCTATCTGAAACAGCCTCTGCAGACTCATTGTGTGATATAGCAAGCAGGCCCAACACAGACACCTGTATGGTTGCTGTATGGGAATTTGTGCATTGCTGTATGGGAATGTGTGTGTATGGGAATGTGTGTATTGCTGTATGGGAATGTGTGTGGATAGTGTAGGGTGAGTGTATGGGTGTTGTATGGGAGCATGTGTGTGTATAGTTAATAGGGTGTGTGTGTGTGTGTGTGTGTGTGTGTGTGTGTGTGTGTGTGTGTGTGTGTGTGTGTGTGTGTGTGTGTGTGTGTAGTGTCTAGGGAGAGTATATATAGTGTCTAGGGGGAGTGTGTGTGTGTGTGTGTGTGTGTGTGTGTGTGTGTGTGTGTGTGTGTGTGTGTGTGTGTAGTGTCTAGGAGAGTATATATAGTGTCTAGGGGGAGTGTGTGTGTGTTGTATGGGAGTGTGTGTATAGTAGTGATGGGGGACAAATCCATAGTTACATATCGCAATGTATTTTTTTACAATATTATATTGATATTTTGACTCCAAATATCAATGCTTTTACGAGGTAGCGTTAGCTAACGCTATTCGGCTGTACCTGAGCCAAAACTCTGGTATTTTTTATCCTATAGCTTGTTCTCCATCTTCTTTATAAATACTGATACTTTATAATTGTTCAGCTCTTTTATTTCAGTGAGAGCAAAACTTTGTTTTCTCATGCTCTCTCTCGTCTCTCTGCAGCAGACATGGTGAGCAATATGTTTGGAACATCAGATTGCAATAAAATAGAGAATCGTGGCAATTCATATCCTATCGGCACCTAAGTATCGTGCTAATATTGAATGGTGAGGTCCCATGCAATTCCCAGCTCTAGTGTATAGGGTGAGTGTATGGGCGTAGGTCATCTGTTTTTCCTCAGGCTGCACATCGGGCCTCAGGCAGGGAGAGAGGGAGGGAGGAATTTACATCTGGTTAGTGTTTTATATAAAGATTACACACTGTTTGGTGTGTGGAGATGAGTGTGTATCCATTATGTCTAGATGAAATGTACGGAGAGTAGAGTCTATACTTATTGTCTTGGTGTGTAGATTAGTAACCATTGTGTAGATTTAGAGAGCGTGAGCAGTAAATATGGGAGGGAGTTTGTGTGAGTGGGTACAGTTTGTGTATTTGTGTGTTTATGTGAGGAAAATAACTAAGTGTGACCATACTGTGGGGAGACATGATTGAATGAGATGGAGGAAAAAGTAAGAGATCACAAGAGAGAGCGTGAGAGAGAGAGAAAGAAAGAAAGAGAGTCTAAAGTCTGGTGGTTTGGCTAGGTGATCAGTATTTGTGGAAGGGGGAGATGAGGGAGGAGATTGAGTTGTGAGTGGGAGTCTGGTGGGGAGAAGGGGGAGACGAGGGAGGAGATTGAGTTGTGAGTGGGAGTCTGGTGGGGAGAAGGGGGAGATGGAAGGGGGGAGAACAGGGAGGAGGGGGAGGTGTAGAAGCGGCCATGTGGGATTTCTCTGGATAGATGTTGGAAGCTAAGCGGGTGTTTGGACTAAACCTTGAGTTCTCCAGCCAGGAATGTGTACAGGCCCAGAGAGACTGCCAACCAGAGAGAGAGAGAGAGGGAGGGAAAGAGTGAGAGAAGGAAAGGGAAAAGGGGGAGGGGGGGTAGGAGGGATAAAGCAGGAAAAGGTAGGGAAAGAGAACGACAGAAAGAGGGAATTAGAGAAGAAAGAAAGAGAGGGAAAAGGGTGGGAGGGGAATGGGGAAAGAGAACTAGAAAACTTTGTGGAGAAAGTGGATAGAAACAGAGTAGGCTTTGCGAGAGAGAGGCTTGGCCTGGGTCTAACTCTGAGAGGAGTGTGTTTGTGGCCTACAGTGTTGTTGGGGCAGCATGGTGACATAGCTGTGATAGTAAGGATTATTTACTACAGTAGACCCCCCCCCAAACACACACACTGGGGCACAGGGTTCCTACTGAACTAACAATAGGGGAGGGTGGGGTAAGTTGAGTGGCTTTTTTTGCATTCAGCATCACTCGGGCCAAGGGAAATGTAGTATTCTTTCTAACAAAGATATCTACAAACTATATATTTCAGGATGTTTTGTATCCCTAGAGAATCAGAATTCATGTGAACATTACAGTTTTGAAAAAATAGCTTGTCAAAAAAAGTGGTCTCTTGGCACAACTTACCCCGGGGTATGGGATAAGTTGAGCCGCGGGACAGGGTAAGTTAAGCCGTCTACAAATTTCTGTACTGGATGAAATATTACCTCTACCTTTTTAAAACCATGTTTATCTTTATTTCCCAAACACAAATCAACACAATCACTTTTTTTTGTGTTTGACTCATTTTAAGCATATTTTAAGATACGCTTAACACCTAACAAACACTTTGTACTTAAAAAAAAAAACATTTTTAACATATGCCAGGCCCTGTTGTTACCTCATGTCCCAGTGGTAATGCCTTGCATAACACCTGCGAAGAAAACTCTTCAATATTCTCATCTTGGGGCGGCAGGGTAGCCTAGTGGTTAGGGCGTTGGACTAGTAACCGGAAGGTTGCAAGTTCAAACCCCCGAGCTGACAAGGTACAAATCTGTCGTCCTGCCCCTGAACAGGCAGTTAACCCACTGTTCCTAGGCCGTCATTGAAAATAAGAATTTGTTCTTAACTGACTTGCCTAGTTAAATAAAGATAAAATAAAAAATCTTGCCATTTCCACAACTTACCTCAAGTCAAACATTGACTATATTAGCCCACATAGCGACAAGATGCACTGTTATGCTAGGTTTAAGACCTCATATTGAAGTTTATAGAGACCACAACTGGTGTATAGAAACATCTTGATAGCATTTGGTTTAGATACAAGCATCATGAACCCTCTAACATAATAAATTCATTTGACTTGGTGAAAATCCATTTTTTTGGGACCTAACTTGCTGTGATAGCCAAACGCAACACTTTTTCCATGTGGTTTCTTCCTTCACAGCCTCCATGAAATGACGACCTCTTCCTAAATATTTGGTCAAATGATTCAATTTGTGTATGTTTTCCTAGAAACAAGGGTCGCTCAATGTATCTCTTTGGCTCAACTAACCCCACTCTCCCCTAGTCTAGAAAAAAGGTTGACATCTTTTGTCAGTCTACCCCGTTTCCATTTTGGAAAAGAAAGAGTTATGATGATTATTTCACCAGATATTATCACACTTTTCCTAGCATACCTGTAACTACACTGAGGTATAATCTGTGTAGTAAAGTCAAATATTGTAGTGGGTAATATTGTCAAAGAGAAGGCAGAGCAGAGGGGTTATGTTAACCTGGCACTAGAGCCTCCTGTACCAGCTAGGATACTAGTAGCTCTCCTTTCAGTAGTGCTGTCAGAGACACCGCTGCTAGAAGAGACCATGTTACTGAGATAATAGTTGGTTTCATACCCATGTCAGTGGACTGGGATTGGAGATAAGTGAATTATTAAGGAGGGGTGTGTGTATGTGTATGTGTGTGTGTGTTGGTTTGGCTCCAGCTGTGTCAGAGTGAACTGCTCCAAATGCCTCAACTCCCAGAGGAGGAGGGGGGACAGGGGGAACAGTGGATGGAGAGAGGGAGGGAGGTATGGTAGGGAAAAGGGGGGCTTAGTTTAAGTAGTATTGGGCCAGCTCTGTACTTACATGTGTGCATTTGACACAAATTACAGCCCAGCCCATCCCAAGACACACTGACACACACACACACAGTCCGTGGACATCACAAGCAAGCAGTGCTGTGCTAGGCTGAGAGAGAGTTGTGTTGTGTCTGCCTGTCTACACTTGCTGTGCAGACCTTCCTATCCTGTACAGCAGGCACAGACAGGCAGACAGATGGCAGCCGCCCCGACCAACCACATCGCACCTAAAGCCTGACGGACAGCTCCCACAGCCAATCCCAGCCAGTACACCCCAGACTTCCTGCTTGATGATTATGATGAATGTAACCCTAGCTGCCCATGTCTTTTCTACTTTACCTGTATCCCACTCTACCTTCCCTTACTGCATAAGACAGTAGTATTTGAAGGTCTTTTGTACCAAACAGAAATGTGATTGTAATAAAGGAGTGTGTGTTGTTCTGCGGTACTCAGGTGTGTATTTTGTCCAGCCTCTACTAGTGGGCCTCAGTAGTAAAGCTTTAGCAGCTCCACTAGTCTCATCATCAGACCAGATCAGTGACACTGTGCTCACCTTGTCATCCTTGAACCAGGACAGGCTCTCAGCGGTCAGGACAAACCAGTACTCCTTGGTCCCACCCTTGATGATACTGATTGATGGTAAGCCAGCCCTTACGGATGACCTGTAGAGAGGGGTCAGCGGTCAGGGGCATGGAGAGGGACTGAGGGAGGTTAAGGTGGGAGGGGTTGAGGGGATAGTTCACTCTGATGACTACATTACATCATCTCATGGATACAAAAACAGTAGGATTTGAACCCCTAATGTCAGCTAGCTACAATCTGAGTTTGTATGTCTACTTAGCTATAGCCTAGCATTAGCATCGTTAAAGCTAAAACAATGGGAGTGGTTAGAGTCATGTTAGCGTGCTGTAAATAGAGAAGCAAACATGTGGTCTGGGTGGACTATCCCTGTAATGCTCTGCTCGGCAGGCTGGCTCTAAGCCGGGGGGTTTAGAGATCGAGAGCGGCAGGTGCAAGTTCTGTGGAGCTGGAGAAAGAGAGAGATGGTGTGATGTATCTTACATATGGGTCACAGTGTGGGAGAGAGGAGAGATACTGCATGCATAGGGATTGAGTGAGACACCGTAATGCATGCACAGAGATATCAGCTGTTGAGACAACAAGGATAAGTTAGAAAAGTGAAATGTCCTCTCACCTAGCCAGTCATTACATCACTAGTGGTCATTTCTGACAATGCCTTTAACATATTTCAATGACCAACACAAAACGGCACACAAAGAGCATGATGGGAAAAAACACTAGAAATGATAAAGAAGACATGGAAGATACGGTATGGTAAAATACTACCAATAAATACAGAAAAACAGCTGTTGAAAAACTGTGGGAGAGAGAAACTGTGAGCTCTGTGATAAGACTGGGTGAGGGAGTAACTGTGAGCTCTGTGATAAGACTGGGTGAGGGAGTAACTGTGAGCTCTGTGATAAGACTGGGTGAGGGAGTAACTGAGCCCTGTGATAAGAGTTCTGGGTGAGGGAGTAACTGTGAGCTCTGTGATAAGACTGGGTGAGGGAGTAACTGTGAGCTCTGTGATAAGACTGGGTGAGGGAGTAACTGTGAGCTCTGTGATAAGACTGGGTGAGGGAGTAACTGTGAGCTCTGTGATAAGACTGGGTGAGGGAGTAACTGTGAGCTCGGTGATAAGACTGGGTGAGGGAGTAACTGTGAGCTCTGTGATAAGACTGGGTGAGGGAGTAACTGTGAGCTCTGTGATAAGACTGGGTGAGGGAGAAACTGTGAGCTCTGTGATAAGACTGGGTGAGGGAGTAACTGTGAGCTCTGTGATAAGACTGGGTGAGGGAGTAACTGTGAGCTCTCTGGGAGTGAGCTCGGTGATAAGACTGGGTGAAGAACTGTGAGACTGTGTGAGGGAGTAAGTGTGAGCTGTGATAAGACTGGGTGAGGGAGAAACTGTGAGCTCTGTGAACTGTGAGCTCGGTGATAAGACTGGGTGAGGGAGTAACTGTGAGCTCTGTGGACTGGGTGAAGTAACTGTGAGCTCGGTGATAAGACTGTGAGGGAGTAACTGTGAGCTCTGTGATAAGACTGGGTGAGGGAGAAACTGTGAGCTCTGTGATAAGACTGGGTGAGGGAGAAACTGTGAGCTCTGTGATAAGACTGGGTGAGGGTGTAACTGTGAGCTCTGTGATAAGACTGGGTGAGGGAGTAAATGTGAGCTCGGTGATAAGACTGGGTGAGGGAGTAACTGTGAGCTCTGTGATAAGACTGGGTGAGGGAGTAAGTGTGAGCTCTGTGATAAGACTGGGTGAGGGAGAAACTGTGAGCTCTGTGATAAGACTGGGTGAGGGAGAAACTGTGAGCTCGGTGATAAGACTGGGTGAGGGAGAAACTGTGAGCTCAGTGATAAGACTATGTGAGGAAAAAATGAGAAGGACAGGAAGACAAGAGGAAAGAAAAGACTGACAGCTAAAAAGAGAGATTTGGACAGAGGATGAAAGATTGAGGAGGAAGTGAGAGAAGGGGGAATGGGGTGGCTGAAAATGGGTTATGGAGAGGTGGAGGGAGAGAAAGTGAGGAGATAAGGAAGGATGAGATGGCAGAGAGACGAGAGATGACCCACATTCTGTTTCACACATTGGAGACACACCAGGGCGGTGACACATGCGCACACACACACACCTTCACTTCTCTCTTGTGTAGCAGACCAGGGTCTGTGCTTGTGTTTAGTGAGTGACCAGACAGCTGGGCTTGGATCTGAGCCAAGTTTACAACTCAGCGTCATTTTGTGCTGCTTACACACACACACACACACACACACACACACACACACACACACATGCACACACACACACGCAAAGGGAGTAGAGTGCAGCCAAAGGGAGTAGAGGCAAAGAGTGCAGCCTATGGAAAGGCGGTAGAAAAGAGAGCCATGGGGCTGTGGGTTTAAAGAGGATGGTGAACAGGACACGACCAGGGAGAGATACAAACAGTGTCCCAGTAGGAGTAGTGAGGGCTTAGCCTTACAGAGACTGGACTACTCATACTATTAGACTGGAGGGAGGAGGTTACACACCCTGGAACAGGAGACAGAAGAAAGAACAGGCAGGTTAGGATGGAGCTGACACATCGTCACTGTTTCCAGGCAGTTTAACCTGCTCCTTTTACATACAGTAAACGTCCTCGTCAGTTTAACCTGCTCCTTCTACATACAGTAAACGTCCTCGTCAGTTTCACCTGCTCCTTCTACATACAGTAAACGTCCACGTCAGTTTAACCTGCTCCTTCTACATACAGTAAACGTCCTCGTCAGTTTAACCTGCTCCTTCTACATACAGTAAACGTCCTCGTCAGTTTCACCTGCTCCTTCTACATACAGTAAACGTCCTCGTCAGTTTCACCTGCTCCTTCTACATACAGTAAACGTCCTCGTCAGTTTAACCTGCTCCTTCTACATACAGTAAACGTCCCGTCAGTTTCACCTGCTACTACATACAGTAAACGTCCCCTTCTACATACAGTAAACGTGAGGGCAGTTTCACCTGCTCCTTCTACATACAGTAAACGGACTAGTTTCACCTGCTCCTTCTACATACAGTAAACGTACCTGCTTTCTACATACAGTAAACGTCCTCGTCAGTTTCACCTGCTCCTTCTACATGGAGTAAACGTCCTCGGAGTTTAACCTGCTCATTCTACATACAGTAAACGTCCACGTCAGTTTCACTTGCTCCTTCTACATACAGTAAACGTCCACCTGCTCCTTCTACATACAGGTTTCACCTGCTCCTTCTACATACAGTAAACGTCCAGGCAGTTTAACCTGTTCCTTCTACATACAGTAAACGTCCTCGTCAGTTTAACCTGCTCCTTCTACATACAGTAAACGTCCTCGTCAGTTTCACCTGCTCCTTCTACATACAGTAAACGTCCACGTCAGTTTCACCTGCTCCTTCTACATACAGTAAACGTCCACGTCAGTTTCACCTGCTCCTTCTACATACACTAAACGTCCACGTCAGCTTAACCTGCTCCTTCTACATACAGTAAACGTCCTCGTCAGTTTAACCTGCTCCTTCTACATACAGTAAACACCCACGTCAGTTTCACTTGCTCCTTCTACATACAGTAAACGTCCTCGTCAGTTTCACCTGCTCCTTCTACATACAGTAAACGTCCACGTCAGTTTAACCTGCTCCTTCTACATACAGTAAACGCCCACGTCAGTTTAACCTGCTCCTTCTACATACAGTAAACGTCCACGTCAGTTTCACCTGCTCCTTCTACATACAGTAAACGTCCACGTCAGTTTCACCTGCTCCTTCTACATACAGTAAACGTCCACGTCAGTTTAACCTGCTCCTTCTACATACAGTAAACGTCCACGTCAGTTTCACCTGCTCCTTCTACATACAGTAAACGTCCACGTCAGTTTAACCTGCTCCTTCTACATACAGTAAACGTCCACGTCAGTTTAACCTGCTCCTTCTACATACAGTAAACGTCCACGTCAGTTTAACCTGCTCCTTCTACATACAGTAAACGTCCACGTCAGTTTAACCTGCTCCTTCTACATACAGTAAACGCCCACGTCAGTTTAACCAGCTCCTTCTACATACAGTAAACGTCCACGTCAGTTTAACCAGCTCCTTCTACATACAGTAAACGTCCACGTCAGTTTAACCTGCTCCTTCTACATACAGTAAACGTCCACGTCAGTTTCACCTGCTCCTTCTACATACAGTAAACGTCCTCGTCAGTTTAACCTGCTCCTTCTACATACAGTAAACGTCCTCGTCAGTTTCACCTGCTCCTTCTACATACAGTAAACGTCCACGTCAGTTTAACCTGCTCCTTCTACATACAGTAAACGTCCACGTCAGCTGCCATTCCAGTCCAGTTGTAAACATTTGTTACATTCTCATAACACACATTTTAGAATTATAGAGTAAAACCCAAGCCATTCATCACCTAAGATAAGGTCACTGAGCTGTGTGAAACTCACCTGGTTTCCTGCAGCGTTCTTCTTATTGGTCTGAATACTGGGACAAACACACAGAAGCTTCTGATTGGTTAATTGACATCATTTGCAATGTATTAGAGTGGCCATCACAAGGCCCTGATCTCAAGCCTACAGTCACTCTCACAGCTGACCATTTTTCTCCATTTAATCATCATGTCCAACACACATATGATGACCAGAAGACACAGACAGTGAGAACTAACCAGGGAGAACTTAGCGAAGCCAATGAGGTCTTCATGGTTAGTGTTGATGTAGGCCGACTGTACATTGATTAGCAGCAGGACCTGTACAGAGAATACACATAGTCACAATATTCTACCTATCTATAGGTGTGGGTGTGTGTGACCTGGTCTTTAGCTCAACTCTCTCTGTACCGGATGTGTGTGGTCACAATTCTCTCCGTCTCCTCTCCTAGTCTGGGAGAGGAACATATGGTAATGAGCAATGGTGTAAAGTACTTAGGTTAAAATAAGTATTTTTAAAATATATATCTGTACTTTACTTTTTATATTATTGATTACTTTTACTTCACTATATTCCTGAATAAAATAATGTAATTTTTTACTCCATACAGTCTCCCTAAGACCCAAAAGTACTTGTTGCATTTTTTTATGCTTAGCAGGACAAGAAAATTGTCCAATTCATGCACTAATCAAGAGAACATCCCTGGTCATCCCTACTGCCTCTGCTCTGGCTGACTCACTAAACACAAATGCTTCATTTGTAAATGATGTAAAATAAATAAATGGTTTGTTTAATATTTTAAATGAATTGTACTTTTACTTTTGATACTTAAGCATATTTTAGCAATTACATTTACTTTTGATACTTACAGTTGAAGTCAGAAGTTTACATACACTTAGGCTGGAGTCATTAAAACTTGTTTTTCAACCACTCCACAAATTTCTTGTTAACAAACTATAGTTTTGGCAAGTCGCTTAGGACATCTACTTTGTGCATGACACAAGTAATTTTTACAACAATTGTTTACAGACAGATTATTTCACTTATAATTCACTGTATCACAATTCCAGTAGGTCAGAAGTTTACATCCACTAAGTTGACTGTGCCTTTAAACAGCTTGGAAAATTCCAGAAAATTATGTCATGGCTATAGAAGCTTCTGATAGGCTAATTTACATCATTTGTCAAGGTATTGGAGTGGCAATCACAAGGCCGTGATCTCAAGCCTATAGAACACTTGTGGGCAACTGAAAAAGCTTGTGAGACCAAGGAGGCCGAAACGTTTGACCCAAGTTAAACAATTTAAAGGCAATTGCTACCAAATACTAATTGAGTGTATGTAAACTTCTGACCCACTGGGAATGTGATGAAAGAAATAAAAGCTGAAATAAATCATTCTATCTACTATTATTCTGACATCTCACATTCTTAAAATAAAGTGATGATTCTAACTGACCGAAGACGGTATTTTTACTAGGATTAAATGTCAGGAATTGTCAAAAACTGAGTTGAAATGTACTTGGCTAAGGTGTATGTAAACTTCCGACTTCAGCTGTACATTTAAAACCAAATACTTTTAAGACTTTTACTCAAGTAGTATTTTACTGGGTGACTTTCACTTATACTTGTATCATTTTCTATTAAGGTATCTTTACTTTTACTCAATTATGACTATTGGGTACTGACTTACATGTACACAAGCACACAGACACAGCAGTGGATACCTTGGTGGTGCATCAGCGCACAGTGGTGATCAGCTTCTGGTGGACCATGTCCACACATTTAATACAGGGATCGTTCAGCTTGACTATCTGTCTCTTCATTATGGCCTCAAACGCCTGGTCTGGGGTAAACAAACCCGTTCTAGAGACACAAATAGAGAGAGAGGGGGAGGGATAGCGGAGAGAAATGGGAGTGGTGACAGGTCAAATAGACAGAGAACCATGACTAAATAATCACACACAGGTAACCCCTCTGACACAAACTCACCTGATGCCGTGGATGTTCTTGATGACATAGCTGATCTCCCGTCGCAACTCCCTCTCATCAGATTCCATCTAAGGACACACACACACATACAATAAGAGGACACACACACACTGAGGAAAAGAGTGGAGACTTGCACAGAGACTCCAAGCCTGACCGTGACCAGTTCGAAGTGGAAGCGTTCGTGAAAGATGCGGTTGATCTTGGCTCCTCCAGACAGTTCTATAGGTGTCCACCTGGTCTCCTAAGCCCTCGATACACTTCTCAAAGTCTGCTGCAAACTGCTGCACCAGCCTGTACACACACTTAATACACACTGCTAACTTTGTTTTCTTGTGTGTGTGTGTGTGTGTGTGTGTGTGTGTGTGTGTGTGTGTGTGTGTGTGTGTGTGTGTGTGTGTGTGTGTGTGTGTGTGTGTGTGTGTGTGTGTGTGTGTGTGTGTGTGTGTGCGTGCGTGCGTGTGTGTGTGTGTGTGTGTGTGAGAACTGACAGTAGCAGGGACTTGGTCTTGCGTGCGGGGTCGTCAGCTCTGTAGTGTTTGAACTCCTTAGCCTCTTCATCCAGCGGTAGGAGCTGGCTCTGGAGACGACTGCAGAACGCTTTTAGACTGTCTCGGATGTGGTTGGTCAGTTGCTGCACACACACCCAGAAAGAAACATCTCATTTGATCTCTGGCTAGTTTCAAAAGATATCCACATGGTGTGTGTGGGTGTGTGTTTGTGTACCTGGTTGTGGACCATGTGTCTATATACAGGGTGAGACAGGAAGAACTCTTCAGAGGCGCGGTACCCATGCTGTCAATCTTGTGTCTATATACAGGGTGAGACAGGAAGAACTCTTCAGAGGCGCGGTACCCATGCTGTCAATCTTGTGTCTATATACAGGGTGAGACAGGAAGAACTCTTCAGAGGCGCGGTACCCATGCTGTCAATCTTGTGTCTATATACAGGGTGAGACAGGAAGAACTCTTCAGAGGCGCGGTACCCATGCTGTCAATCTTGTGTCTATATACAGGGTGAGACAGGAAGAACTCTTCAGAGGCGCGGTACCCATGCTGTCAATCTTGTGTCTATATACAGGGTGAGACAGGAAGAACTCTTCAGAGGCGCGGTACCCATGCTGTCAACCATGTGTCTGTATGCAGGGTGAGACAGGAAGAACTTCCTCTCTCCAGCCAGAGCTGCCTTCATGTCTTTCCTCCCATCAATGTCCTACTGACTATGATTCACCACCCCAATGTAACCTGGAGAGGAGAGAAGAGGAGAGGAGTGGATGAGTAAAAAGGTGTGTAAGCTGTGTCTCCATGAGATACAATCCAATACATCTCTGGAGGGCAGCATTCAGATTCAGAAGGTCCTCTGATTTCAGCAGGCCAGCAGATGTTTCATTCAGGCAGCTCAAATCTAATCTCTCTACTGTCACAGCAGCACTAACAGTAGGCTCCATGTCTAATGCATTACCTCTGAAGGAGCAAGCATGACGGACCTGGCACAGCTTTACCCAGCCTAGACCCAGACCCGAGCACACATACACACACTATCCCAGGGCAGGCTGGCACTGATTGTAATACTGTAACACAACCCCATGAGCTCAGCATGGCAGTAGGATATCACAAGCCTCCATTTCAACACTTACCTCAGCACAGCCTGGTCACTGGTGATGTTATGGGAACAGTATGGGAACATTAAGGGAATGTTATGGGAACAGTTTGTGGACATTAAGAGGTTGTTATGGGAACAGTATGGGGACATTAAGAGGTTGTTATGGGAACAGTATGGGGACATTAAGGGGTTGTTATGGGAACAGTATGGGGACATTAAGGGAATGTTATGGGAACAGTATGGGGACATTAAGGGGATGTTATGGGGACATTAAGGGGATGTTATGAGAACATTAAGGGGATGTTATGGGAACATTAAGGGGATGTTATGGGAACAGTATGGGAACATTAAGGGGATGTTATGGGAACAGTATGGGAACATTAAGGGGATGTTATGGAAACAGTATGGGAACATTAAGGGGATGTTATGGAAACATTAAGGGGATGTTATGGGAACAGTATGGGAACATTAAGGGGATGTTATGGAAACAGTATGGGGACATTAAGGGGATGTTATGGGAACATTAAGGGGATGTTATGGGAACAGTATGGGAACATTAAGGGGATGTTATGGGGACATTAAGGGGATGTTATGGAAACAGTATGGGAACATTAAGGGGTTGTTATGGAAACAGTATGGGAACATTAAGGGGATGTTATGGAAACAGTATGGGGACATTAAGGGGATGTTATGGAAACATTAAGGGGATGTTATGGAAACAGTATGGGAACATTAAGGGGATGTTATGGGAACAGTATGGGAACATTAAGGGGATGTTATGGAAACATTAAGGGGATGTTATGGAAACAGTATGGGAACATTAAGGGGATGTTATGGGAACAGTATGGGAACATTAAGGGGATGTTATGGAAACATTAAGGGGATGTTATGGGAACATTATGGGGACATTAAGGGGATGTTATGGGAACAGTATGGAAACATTAAGGGGATGTTATGGGAACAGTATGGGGACATTAAGGGGATGTTATGGAAACATTAAGGGGATGTTATGGGAACAGTATGGGAACATTAAGGGGATGTTATGGGGACATTAAGGGGATGTTATGGAAACAGTATGGGAACATTAAGGGGATGTTATGGAAACATTAAGGGGATGTTATGGAAACAGTATGGGAACATTAAGGGGATGTTATGGGAACAGTATGGGAACATTAAGGGGATGTTATGGGAACATTAAGGGGATGTTATGGAAACAGTATGGGAACATTAAGGGGATGTTATGGGAACAGTATGGGAACATTATGGGAACAGTATGGGAACATTAAGGGGATGTTATGGGAACAGTATGGGAACATTAAGGGGATGTTATGGGAACAGTATGGGAACATTAAGGGATGTTATGGAAACAGTATGTGGACGTTATGACAACATAGTGGAGATGTTATGGGAATGTTACAGTGATGTTATGGAACCATCATGGGGACGTTGTGGGGATTGTTACGAAACCAATAACTAACCTACTGATTTTGATGCACTTGTTATGTCTAGGCGTCTTATGCAGAGCTACATGCTCTGTCAGCTGATTTGACGTGTGTATAAATGTGAGAAATAAGCATATGTGACCATGTACCCAGGAGACTTTAGGTCCAGGGCCCGCTCAGTCATGATTCCCATAATCAACCAGTCCAAGTAGATTAGTATTCATACATTCATGAAGACAAAATAAATATTTCCAAAAAACAAACGACAGAAAGACACGCCCAACTAAAGAGGTTAACTAACACAAAGAAAGAAACAAAGGCTGGCTCACACTGAGTCACAATCCTC
Source organism: Oncorhynchus keta (assembly GCF_023373465.1). NCBI lineage: Eukaryota > Metazoa > Chordata > Actinopteri > Salmoniformes > Salmonidae > Oncorhynchus > Oncorhynchus keta. The sequence goes on from NC_068446.1 coordinate 20,961,926, forward strand.
TACATCGCTTGCGCCTGAGGAATTATCAAGGCTTCCTGGCAGAGCACAATCACCTGACCTGGTTGGTGCTGCCCCCTGGGGATGGAGTGTGGAAGTGTAGTGTATTGTAGCGTGTATGCTTCTTACACTAACCTACCTAACCCAGAGAGTTGGGCCAATGCGGTTTATGTCTGAACACTCCGAGTGCCACTTTCTCCTCCACAGCCGTTGCTAAGTGATAATTGGTGCTTCTGTGTTGTGCTGTTGATTTCTGCTAGTTTTTAAAACCTATGAAGGTGTCCAGTGAAAACAGAGATGCAATTTGTTGACACCACAACACAGCACAGAATTGGATACACGTTATCCCGAATGCTAATGAATAATGCTAAATGCACTGCTCTGTTCGGCTTGTTTAGGGCAGGTCATTTCATAGGGAGTTGATTGAGGCACTCTCGTATTGTTACATCACCAACATTTTGAGAATAAACGTGCTAACATGGCGGCCGTTCTAAAACCTGGCCCAACTCTCTTAATAGCTGGCTCTGACCTAACTTATTCCATAACAGGGATTTTATGGGAACATTATGGGGACATTATGAGAACGTTATGGGAACATTATGGGTACATTATCTCGACACACACACACACACACACACACACACACACACACACACACACACACACACACACACACACACACACACACACACACACACACACACACACACACACACACACACACACACACACACCTGTTCCCTCGTCCATCAGATGTAACTTAGTGATCCCCCTATGGTCCGCTGTCCTGGTGGAAAACTATGACAAAGAAAGGAAGATAGTACCTCTCATCATGTAGTCAACTGATATTCCAATGTAGTGATTATTTGGACCATTTGGCAATGTTCTGGAGAGACGTTATGTCCCTGTTTTGTCTCACCTTGAGGGTCGACGTCCTTGGCCAGTTTGAGCGCCTCAGTGTTGGCCAGGCCCGTGTTAGCTGGAGTAACAGCCAGGACCATGCTTCAAACATAAAGATATAAAATTTAATTTTTTTGTGAAGAATCAACATCAAGTGGGACACAATCATGAAGTGGAACGACATTTATTGGATAGGAGGAATGGGAAAACATTTCAGTCTCTCGATGTGCAAAACTGATAGAGACTTACCCCAAGCGACTTACAGCTGTAATCGCAGCAAAAGGTGGCGCTACAAAGTATTAACTTAAGGGGGCTGAATAATTTTGCACGGCCAATTTTTCAGTTTTTGATTTGTTAAAAAAGTTTGAAATATCCAGTTAAATGTCGTTCCACTTCATGATTGTGTCCCACTTGTTGTTGATTCTTCACAAAAAAATACAGTTTTATATCTTTATGTTTGAAGCCTGAAATGTGGCAAAAGGTCGCAAAGTTCAAGGGGGCCGAATACTTTCGCAAGGCACTGTATGATTTATGTTCCCCATATCACTGCTTTCTTCACAGATAACAAAACCTGGAGCTGAGGGGAACAGACTGGTACTGTGTGTCTCCTATAGTTGTGTATATTTAACAGCATTCCAACGTTGTACCTGCTTACAGACAGACTCTGCCCCCTGGTGTGGAGAGTCACATCTACACACAGCAGTATATTGGGATGTTCAGGTTCAAATACAATGCAGGGTCCAATGTGAACTTTTTCCTTTCACTGACCCGGTTGGCCAGAAATCTACTGTCACAAACAGGATTTCTACTGGTGTAGTTTATAAGTGCATTAGAATCATGCAGGGCCTATAGGTTAGCATGCTGTCTCTCTATATTCATCAATTAATAGGCCACATTTGGTATTTAGTGCCTAAAAAAGCTGTGTAATATCTTTTAGAATGTAAGTCATTACTATATTCTTTGGAATTGCATTTTACGTCCCAAAATAGGGCGTTGCCTCTTTAAGACAACTTCTCAACAGTAGCCAAGATGAATGTTAGGTGTCTTTTTGTAGACTATCAACAGTAGCCTATTGCAAATTTTCTCTTTTGTTCACTATGGAAAGTTTAGTTTTGTAAATAATTGTTCCTATAATAAATGAGCTCTGAGAGTAGAAATTGTCAATTGTGACTGCGGGAAGTGTGGTGGTGAATGAACGGCCAATCATATTACTCAAATATGGAGTTTTCCACTTGTAACTCAACAATAAAAACCAATAAAATCATGTTTAACATTTTATTTGTCACATGCGCCAAATAGAACAGGTGTACACTTTACCTACGAGCTCTTTCCCAACAATGAGCAAAAAATACATATGAAAATAGTAACACAATAAAATAACAAGACAATATACATGGAGGGGTACAAGGCAGTTGAGTTCATTGAGGTAATATGTACATGCAGGTAGGGGTAAAAGTGACTATGCAGTTATCATTGGTGGTGATTTTAATACTATAACAGAAGCAAAGGATAGGGAGGCAAGAACAGGTTTTAAATGAACTGCCGAAGGGAAAACCTAGCAAAAAGTTCAAGAAGATTTCCAATTGAAAGATTCCTTCAGAGAACTCTTACCAAACCGCTTTGTATACATGTGGGCTGAGCAAAGCACTAAAAACAGATCATTTTGGGGACAAAAAAAATGTAAAAGAATTACCGGGGGAAAAACTAAAAAACCTACTGGAAATCGAACAATCATTGTCTGGAAACCTTTGTAATGACCTTTGTAATGACCTTTGTAATGACCTTTGTAATGAACTGAAAGAAGAAACATTGTGAGAAGATTATGGGACAGTTATTGGGATTTTGCTGCACTTATTATGTCTAGGGGTCTCTTTTAAACTGGTTTGTTTCCTTCCTCAAAGAAAAAAAAGAAAGACATACACATATATACAGTTGAAGTGGGAAGTTTACTTACACCTTAGCCAAGTACATTTAAACTCAGTTTTTCACAATTCCTGACATTTAATCCAAGTAAAAATTCCCTGCCTGAGGTCATTTAGGATCGCCACTTTATTTTAAGAATGAGAAATGTCAGAATAATAGTAGAGAGAATTATTTCTTTCAGCTTTTATTTCTTCATCACATTCAGAGTGGGTCAGAAGTTTACATACACTCAATTAGTATTTGGTAGCATTGCCTTGAAATTGTTTAACTTGGGTCAAACGTTTTGGGTAGCCTTCCACAAGCTTCCTACAATAAGTTGGGTGAATTTTGGCCCATTCCTCCTGACAGAGCTGGTGTAACTGAGTCAGGTTTGTAGGCCTCATTCCTCCTGACAGAGCTGGTGTAACTGAGTCAGGTTTGTAGGCCTCCTTGCTCGCAGACGCTTTTCCAGTTCTGCCCACAGATTTTCTATAGGATTGAGGTCAGGGCTTTGTGATGGCCACTCTAATACCTTGACTTTGTTGTCCTTAAGCCATTTTGCCACAACTTTGGAAGTATGCTTGGGGTTATTGTCCATTTGGAAGACCCATTTGCAACCAAGATTTAACTTCCTGACTGATGTCTTTAGATGGTTCTTCAATATATCCACATCATTTTTCATCTCATGATGCCATCTATGTTGTGAAGTGCACCAATCCCTCCTGCAGCAATGCACCCCAACAACATGATGCTGCCACCCCCGTGCTTCATGGTTGGGATGGTGTTCTTCGGCTTGCAAGTATCCCCCTTTTTCCTCCAAACATAACGATGGTCATTATGGCCAAACAGTTATATTTTTGTTTCATCAGACCAGAGGACATTTCTCCAAAAAGTACAATCTTAGTTGCAAACCGTAGTCTGGCTTAGTTTTAGTTAGTTTTGGATCTGTGGCTTCTTCCTTGCTGAGCGGCCTTTCAGGTTTTGACGATATAGGACTCATTTTACTGTGGATATAGATATTTTTGTACCAGTTTCCTCCAGCATCTTCACAAGGTCCTTTGCTGTTGTTCTGGGATTGATTTGCACTTTCCTCACCAAAGTACGTTCATCTCTAGGAGACAGAACGCGTCTCCTTCCTGAGCAGTATGAGGGCTGCCTGGTCCCATGGTGTTTATACTTGCGTACTATTGTTTGTACAGATGAACGTGGTACCTTAAGGCATTTGGAAATTGCTCCCAAGGATGAACCAGACTTGTGGAGGTCTACAATTTTTTTCTGAGGTCTTGGCTGATTTCTTTTGATTTCCCCATGATGTCAAGCAAAGAGGCACTGAGTTTGAAGGTGGGCCTTGAAATACATCCACAGGTACACCTCCAATTGACAGAAATTATGTCAATTAGCCCATCAGAAGCTTCTAAAGCCATGACATAATTTTCTGGAATTTACCAAGCTGCTTAAAGTCACAGTCAACTTAGTGTATGCAAACTTCTGACCTACTGGAATTGTGATACAGTGAATTATAAGTGAAATAATCAGTCTGTAAACATTTGTTGGAAAAAATACTTTTGTCATGCACAAAGTAGATGTCTTAACCGACTTGCTAAAACTATAGTTTGTTAACAAGAAATTTGTGGAGTGGTTGAAAAACGAGTTTTAATGACTCCGAACTAAGTGTATGTAAACTACTCACTTCAACTGTATGTATATATATATATATATATATATATATATATATATATATATATATATATACAGTACCAGTCAAAAGTTTGGACACACTTACTCATTCAAGGGTTTTTCTTTATTTTTACTACATTGCAGAATAATAGTGAAGACATAAAAACTATTAAATAGCACATGGAAACACGTAGTATCCAAAAAGGTGTTAAATAAATCCAAGTAGATTTTAGAATCTTCAAAGTCATCACCCTTTGCCTTAATGACAGCTTTGCACACCCGTGGCATTCTCAACCAGCTTCATGAGGAATCATTTTCCAACAGTCTTGAAGGAGTTTCCACATATGCTGAGCACTTCTTGGCTGCTTTTCCTTCATTCTGCGGTCTAACTGATCCCAAACCATCTCAATTGGGTTGAGGTCGGGTGAATGTTGGCGGTGCTTTCACTCTAGTGGTAGCATGAGACGGAGGTCGGGTGATTGTGGCGGCCAGGTCATCTAATGCAGCCCTCCATCGCTCTCCTTCTTGCTCAAATAGCCCTTTACACAGCATGGAGGTGTGTTTTGGGTCATTGTTCTTTTGAAAAACAAATGATAGTCCCACTAAGCGCAAACCAGGTGGGATGGCGTATCGCTGAAGAATGCTGTGGAAGCCATGCTGGTTAAGTGTGCCTTGAATTCTAAATGAATTACCAACAGTGTCACCAAACAAAACACCCGCACACCATCACACCTCCTCCTCCACGCTTCACGGTGGGAACCACACATGCAGAGATCATCTGTTCACCTACTCATCTCACAGAGGCACGGCAGATGGAACCAAAAATCTCAAATGTGGATTAATCAGACCAAAGGACAGACTTCCACCGGTCTAATGGGTTTCTTGACCCAAGCAAGTCCTTCTTGTTATTGGTGTCCTTTAGTAGTGGTTTCTTTGCAGCAATTCGACCATGAAGGCCTGATTCACGCTGTCTCCTCTGTACAATTGGTGTTGAGATTTCGGTTACTTGAACTCTGTGAAGCATTTATTTGGACTGTAATCTGAGGTGCAGTTAACTCTAATGAACGTATCTTCTGCAGCAGAGGTAAGAGGCCAGTTTCATCATAGCACTTGATGGTTTTTGCGACGGCATTTGAAGAAACGTTAAAGGTTCTTGAAATTTTCCAGATTGACTGATCTTCATGTCTTAAAGTAATGATGGACTGTCATTTATCTTTGTTTATTTGAGCTGTTCTTGCCATAATATAGACTTGGTATTTTACCAAATAAGGCTATCTTCTGTATACCACCCCTACTGTACCTGTATACCACCCCTACTGTCACAACACAACTAATTGGCTCAAACGCATTAAGAAGGAAAGGAATTGCACAAATTAACTTTTAACAAGGCACACCTGTCAATTGAAATGCATTCCAGGTGACTACCTCATGACGCTGGTTGAGAGCATGCCAATAGTGTGCAAAGCTGTCAAGGCAAAGGGTGGCTACTTTGAAGAATCTAGAATCTAAAATATATTTTGATTTGTTTAACCCTTTTTTGGTTACTACATGATTCCATATGTGTTATTTCATAGTTTTGATGTCTTCACTATTATTCTACAAAGTAGACAATAGTAAAAATAAAGAAAAACCCTTGAATGAGGTGTGTCCATACCTTTGACTGGTACTGTATATACAGTGCATTGAGAAAGTATTCAGACCCCTTCCCCTTTTCCACATTTTGTTACGTTACAGCATTATTCTTGAATGTATTACATCGTTTTTACACAATACCCTATAATGACAAATCGAAAACCATTTTAAAAAATGTTTTCAAACGTATAAAAAAACAAAAAACAGAAATACCTTATTTACATAAGTATTCAGACCCTTTGCTATGAGACTCGAAACTGAGGTCAGGTGCATCCTGTTTCCATTTATCATCCTTGAGATGTTTCTACAACTTGATTGGAGTCCACCTGTGGTACATTCAATTGATTGGACATGACTTGGAAAGGCACACACCTGTCCATATAAGGTCCCACTGTTGACAGTGAATGTCAGAGCAAAAACCAAGCCAATAGGTTGAAAGAGTTGTCCGTAGAGCTCTGAGACAGGATTGTGTCGAGGCATCGATCTAGGCAAAGGTACCAAAACATTTCTGCAGCATTGACCTTGGTCAGGGAGGTGACCAGGAACCCGACGTTCACTCTGAAAGAGCTCCAGAGTTCCTCTGTGGCGATGGGAGAACATTCCAGATGGAACTCCTTTATGCTAGAGTGGTCAGACGGAAGCCACTCTTCAGTAAAAGGCACATGACAGCCTGCCTGGACTTTGCCAAAAGGCACCTAAAGTACTCTCAGACCATGAGAAAGAAGTTTCCCGGAAGATAGAACTCTTTAGCCTGAATGCCAAGCATCACATATGGAGGAAACCTGGCACCATCCCTACGTTGAAGCATGGTGGTGGCAGCATCGTGCCGTGGTGATGTTTTTCCGCAGCAGCGACTGGGAGACTAGTCAGTATTGAGGCAAAAATGAACGGAGCAAAGTACAGAGAGGTCCTTGATGAAAACCTGCTCCAGAGCGTTCAGGACCTCAGACTGGGCTGAAGGTTGACCTTCCAAGAGGACAAAGACCCTAAGCACACAACCAAGACAAAGCAGGAGTGACTTCAGGACAAGTCTCTGAATGTCCTTGTGTGGCCCAACTAGAGCCCGGACCTGAACTGGATTGAACATCTCTGGAGAGACCTAAAAATAACTGTGCAGCGACACTCCCCATCCAACCTGACAGAACTTGAGAGGAGCAACAAAGTACTGAGAAAAGGGTCTGAATACTTACATGAATGTGATATGAATGTGAATATGCTTATATTTCTGAAAAACCTGTTTTGCTTCATCATTATGGGGTATTGTATGTAGATTGATGAGGGGGGGGGGACGATTTCATAACTTTTAGAATATATATATATAATATATATATATATAAAATGAAGTAACAATAAAGAGAGTATTTTTAAAGAGAAGTAACAAAACAAGAGATGCAAACAATTGTCTGTGCTGTATGTCATGAAAGTGAAAAGGTGGTTGGTTTTAATGCTGATCTTGTAAAAAAAAGTGAGTGACTAGGGAATCGGGATAGGTAATAACAGCTTATGTGAAGAGTGTGTGGGTGTGTGGCGTCAATATGCATGTGTGTGTTTTCTCTGTGCGTGTCAGCGTATGTAGTATTGGTACAGTATATGTGTGTTGCAGTGTCAGTGTAGTATGTGTGAGTGTACGGTTAGAGTCCAGTGAATGTGCATAGAGTCAGTGCAAATAAAAAGATGGTCAACGCAAATAGTCAGGGTATCCATTTGATTAATATTCAGCAGTCTTATGGCTTTGGTGTAGAAGCTGTTCAGGAGTCTTTTGGTCCCAGATGTGGCACTCCGGTACAGCTTGCTGTGCGGTAGCAGAGACTTGGGTGGCTGAAGTCTTTGACAATATTTAGGGCCTTCCTCTGACACCGCCTCGTATAGAGGTCCTGGGTGGCAGGGAGCCCCGCCCCAGTGATGTACTGTGTCATATGCACTACCCTCTGTATCTCCTTGCGGTCGAATTCCAAGCAGTTGCCATACCAAGCGGTGGTGCACCGAGTCAAAATGCTCTCAGTGGTGCAGCTGTAAAACTTTTTGAGGATCTGTGGGCCCATGCCACATTTTTTCAGCCTCCTGAGGGGGAAGAGGTGTTGTCGTGCCTGCTTCACGGCTGTGTTGGTGTATTTGGACAATGATACTGTAGGTCCTTAGTGATGTGGACACCGAGTAATTCTCGACTCGCTCCACTACATCCCTGTCGATGTGAATGGAGGCATGCCCGGGCCTCTGTTTCCTGTAGTCCACGATCAGCTTCTTTCTCTTGATGACGTTGAGTGAGTGGTTGTTGTCCTGGTAGTGTGACCTCCTGCCTATATACTGTCTCATCGTTGTCGTGATCAGGCCTACCACCATCGTGTTGTCGGTAAACTTAATGATGGTGTTTGGGGTCGTGAGTGGCCATGTAATCGTGGGTGAACAGGGAGTAAAGGAGGGGACTAAGCACCCCTGAGGCACCCCCGTGTTGAGGGTCAGCGTGGCGGATGTGTTGTTCCCTACTCTCACCACCTGGGGTCGTCCCGTCAGGACGTCCAGGATCCAATGCAGAGGGAGGTGTTCAGTCCCAGGGTCTTGGAGGGCACTGTGGTGTTGAACGTTGAGTCGATGAACAGTATTCTCACATAGGTGTTCCTTTTGTGCAGGTGGCAATGGTTAATGTTGCGTGCAATAAAGATTGTGTTATCTGTGGATCTGTTCCTCTTGTAGCCTTGTGTCACTAGGCAGCTCATTGCTGGGTTTCCCTTTGTAATCCATGATAGTTTGCAAGCCCTGCCACATCCGACAAGCGTCAGAGCCTGTGTGGTAGGATTTGATCTTAGTCCTGTAAATGCCTGTTTGATAGTCCGTCGAAGGGTGTAGAGGGATTTATTATAATGTGTCCCGCTACTTGAAAGCGGCAGCTCTACCCTTAGCTCAGTGCAGATGTTGCTTGTAATCCCTGGCTTCTGGTTGGGATATGTACGTGCGGTCACTGTGGGGACGATATCATCAATGCACTTATTAATGAAGCCGGTAAACTCCTCAATGCCATCAGATAATTCCCGGAACACCTTCCAGTCACTGATAGCGGAAAAAGTCCTGTAGCACAGCATCCCCTTCATCGGATCACTTCTGTATTGAGTGCATCACTGGTACTTCCTGGTTTTGCCTATAAGTAGGAATCAGGAGGATAGAGTTATGGTCAGATTTTTCCAAATGGAGGGCGAGCGAGAGCTTTGATATGTCTCTGTGTGTGGAGTAAAGTTGATTTAGAGTTTCTTCACCTCTATTTGCACAGGTGACATGCTTGTAGAAATTAGGTAAGTCGGATTTCAGTTTTCCTGCATTAAAAATAACGGTCACTAGGAGTGTCGCCTCTGGGTGAGCATTTCCTACTTTGGTTACGGCCCTATACAGCTTGTTGAGTGCGCTCTTAGTGCCAGGATTGGTTTGTGGTGGTAAGTAGACAGCTACGAAAAATATAGATGAAAACTCTCTTGGTAAATAGCATGGTCTACACCTTATCATGAGGTGAGCAGACCCTCGAGACATCCTTAATTAGAGATTGCACACCAGCTGTTGTTAACAAAGAAATATAGGATATTACAGTTATTCAGATCACGTGAATAGGAAAGTCTCGAACGGAGCTCGTCCAGTTTATTCTCCAGTGATTGCACGTTCACCAATAGACGGAGGGTAGAGGTGGTTAATACACTCACCGAGTCTTGTCAGGTATCCCTAACGTCAGCCTCTATAATGTCGCCTCTTCCTTCTTCGAGTGTTTGGGGTTTGGGCCGGTTCCAGGATGAGAAGTATGTAAATTTAAGAAGAAAGCTCATTGAAGTAGAAATCCTCATCCAAATCGAACAATGCAGTGCTGTGAACAATGCGGTGCTGACCGCGACGCGGCACCCGCAGTTTTCTCTGGCAGACTGCGACAGAGGATGTTCATGTCGAACTGGAATGCCAAATGCGCTGAGAAGTTACTGGCCAGGTCGGGCCAGTGCCTGACGAGATCCACTGGCCCAACATGTTTTTACTGGCCCCAGGCAAGTGGGCCATTGTTATTGTTGGACCCTGCAATGTGTTGCTTTTAGCCTTTTTTGTGTGTGTGTGTGTGTGTGTGTGTGTGTGTGGGTGTGTGTGTGCGTGCGTGCGTGCGTGCGTGCGCGTCCCAAGCACCACAGCTCCCACTCTGGCATAAACAAGACACAATGTCAAGTCGGCAGGTGTACACCAAACAAGGCCCATAAACTGTGTGTGGTGCAATCGATTTGTTTGTGGGGCTTGCTTACACAAAGCCCGAAGCTATGTGCTGACTGTGGACCCTAAGCATAAAGACAAGAGACGATTGATTAATGCGTTAAGGCACGAGTATAAGGGCACAAAAAAGTTTCCGATACAATCAACAAATGTTGTTTTTTATATCTTGTCATGAATATATTTCCACAAATATTTCTTTATGCAATTCATTCTTCACAATTGTTCATGCACTGGTGCTTTTGTTGAAGAATATGGCAAATCATTTCACCTGTGGCTGGTTCGATTATTATAATATTTTTGGTTTCTACTTTGTCAAAAGAAGCTGTAACTGGACTTTATTATTTACTATTACTAATCATATCTACAAAAAAGTTGATCAAATAAATCACACTAATGTTTTTATTGTAAGAGAAATAACTAGGCTTTAGGCCTGTGTTTTTTTCTAGGACTTTGAAGAATTATACAAAACATATCCTTGACTCTATCTAAACAAACAACTCTTTTTTTTATTGATATATTTCCATAAATATTTCTTCATGCAATTAATCCCTTACTATAGTTTATGAACTACTTATCAAGCATGTTTGTGCACCTTGCGGGTTGAAATGCATCTGATGCATATGCTAAAGGTGACGCCCGGCCACGTTCTCTAGCGGGTACTGATATGCTGAAAGGCCAGGGGGTTCTAGTGTTAAAAGACAAGAGTGGGTATAAACACAACATTGGAAGCTGAAACATGTCTAACAGCCCTGCTGAGGCAACTGTAAAATACATCTACATCTCAATGTCAAAACGACCCCACACTCATTTGACATTACATTTACATTTGAGTAATTTAGCAGAGGCCCTGCAACCTTTCGGTTACTGGCCCAACGCTCTTAACCGCTAGTCTTCCTTTCTCCCCCACTCAGGCTGCAGTATAAACTCTACAAAGAAATAATGGGCGAAATCACTTATTTCTAGTCTTTTACTCCAAATTCAGGGTGCCACCATTTTCCTGTTGTCTTGCTTCAGAGTTTATTTTATAGTATCCTACCATTTATAATCAAGCTGTGACAACACGCCTGCAGGAAGCAAGGACTGACACTCAAGGCTGGAGAAACAGCTGGATTCAGGCATCAGACATTAAGTCAGTGATTGCATTCCAAACGGCACCCTATTCTCTATTTAGTACAATACTTTTGACCAAGGCTCCTGGTTAATAAGTGACCAAGTGCTGGTCACTGTCACACAGACATCATCACTATTGTCACAAAGCCATTTCAGGTATCCATACTTCAGTATTCCATACCAACCATACTAAGAGAGCGAGAGAAAGAGAGAGCGAGAAAGTGTGTCATTAGTCTCCTCTCTCATATCTGCACATTTGCTCTGAAAACAGTGTATACAGTGTTGTAACTATGTACAAATGGTTAGAGTACAAAAGGGGAAATAAATAAACATAAATATGGCATGTATTTACAATTGTTTGTTCTTCACCGGTTGCCCTTTTCTTGTGGCAACAGGTCACAAATCTTGCTGCTGTGATGGCACACTGTGGTATTTCACCCAGTAGATATGGGAGTTTATCAAAATCATGCTTGTTTTTGAATTCTCTGTGGATTTGTGTAATCTGAGGGATATATGTGTCTCTAATATGGTCATACATTTGGCAGGAGGTTAGGAAGTGCAGCTAAGTTTCCACCTCATTTTTTTTGCCAGTGTGCACATAGCCTGTCTTCTCTTGAGAGCCAGGTCTGCCTACGGCGGCCTTTCTCATAGCAAGGCTATGCTCACTGAGTCTGTACATAGTCAAAGCTTTCCTTAAGTTTGGGTCAGTCACAGTGGTCAGGTATTCTGCCACTGTGTACTCTCTGTTTAGGGCCAAATAGCATTCTAGTTTGCTGTTTTTTGTTAAGTCTTACCAATGTGTCAAGTAGTTATCTTTTTGTTTTCTCATGATTTGGTTGGGTCTAATTTTGTTCCTGTCCTGAGGCTCTGTTGGGTCTGTTTGTGTTTGTGAACAGAGCCCCAGGACCAGCTTGCTTAGGGGACTCTTCTCCAGGTTCATCTCTCTGTAGGTGATGGCTCTGTAGGGTGTGTTTGTGTTTGTGAACAGAGCCCCAGGACCAGCTTGCTTAGGGGACTCTTCTCCAGGTTCATCTCTCTGTAGGTGATGGCTTTGTTATGGAAGGTTTGGAAATCGCTTCCTTTTAGGTGGTTGTAGAATTTAACGCCTCTTTTCTGGATTTTGACCATTAGTGGGTATCGGCCTAATTCTGCTCTGCATGCATTATTTGGTGTTTTACGTTGTACATAGAGGATATTTTTGCAGAATTCTGCATACAGTCTCTCAATTTGGTGTTTGTCCCATTTTGTGAATTCTTGGTTGGTGAGCAAACCCAAGACCTCACAGCAATAAAGGGCAACGGGTTCTATAACTAATTCAAGTATTTTTAGCCAGATCCTAATTGGTATGTTGAATTTTATGTTCCTTTTGATGGCATAGAATATCCTTCTTGCCTTGTCTCTCAGATCGTTCACAGCTTTGTGGAAGTTACCTGTGGCGCTGATGTTTAGGCCAAGGTATGTATAGTTTTTGTTGTGTGCTCTAGGGCAACGGTGTATAGATGGAACTTTTATTTGTGGTCTGGCGACTGGACCTTTTTTGGAACACCAATATTTTGGTCTTACTGAGATTTACTGTCAGGGCCCAGGTCTGGCAGAATCTGTGCAGAAGATCTAGGTGCTCCTGTAAGCCCTCCTGAATCTCTGCCAAACTCAAAACAGACAGCATCTGAGTAACCGATTATTGAACAACATTATGGATGGTTTATCTGATGTGTTGTTGATCACTATATCAGACTACTATACCCGCCAACAAAGTTCTCCAAGAATGAGCTCTTGCCTGCGCTCTGGCCGCCAACTACAGCTATATGTGACAGGTCCAGGTTGCAGCTCTGGTCCATGGTGCTGAAGGCGTCCTGCAACCTGTTGACCAATGGGATGAGCTCCTCCATCACCTGGTTGCCCATGGTCACGGAGCTGTACATCCAACTTTCAGCCACCTGCACACACAACACCATCCAAACACTATGGTTCGGGTAAAGCTGAAAAAAGATGAAGACAGTCAAAGAGAAACATTTGAATGTTATTGGGATAGTTTCAAGATTGATAGCTAACGTTAGCTGACAACAAAAAGTGCAAGAAACTTAGCTAAATTTAAAAGCTACTTCAAGTGCTGAGTGATGTTTATTAATGTTAGCCAACTGCCCAGTCCGCATGCCACTAAAACACAAATATAACGTTTGTATACCTAGCAATTATTTATATTTTTATTTGTTTTGCAAGTTGTCATTTTTGCCTTGTCTTGCAGATTACTTAACCTACTGTCAAGTAGTGACTCCAGTCCAATTAGTTGGCAACTAACACTGGTCCAGTCACCGCGCGCCCAAACCGGACCCAAACGTCCGTCCAGCAAGTTACACCGTGTTTATATATAGCCTATTGTTCAAAAAGTCAGTCCCTAAAAGTCAAAGAGATAAACGTGAAGATAACATTTCCTCTGGTGGACTTTAGTTCTGGTTCGGTTCAGTTCTAAGCAACAATTCGATAACAGTTCGATTCATCTGACAGGCAGCGAACGTCAACGGGTCGTTACAGTCATAAACCCCGCCCATTTCTACAATTTATCTTCATAAAATCTGATTTTAAATCTAACCTTAACCACACTACTAACCATATGCCTAACCCGAAATGAAGGTTAAATGTTTTTCATACATTTGTACGATACGGCCATTTTGACTGTGGCTGTGCTATCTAGTGGAAACCCAGCTAAAGGGCTTCTCTCTCTGTAAATACGCAAAAATCTGCGACTGGGTTCCCAAAGGCAGTTTGCACGTCCATTCACTCCAAAGGAACAGATAGCAAATTGTAATATTAGTTTGGTTTGACAGACAGAAAATATTCCCGCCTCAAGTCCAGGTTTATAAATCACACCTTTCAATGCACCCAACTCGCAGAGATACTGTGAACATGCTGCAAGATTAATCTACTGTAAATAACACTGCTGCACTCTTCAGCAGTGAGAGAGAGTGTGAGTGACTGCAGACTAAAATCAGAAGGGGTGGCATCTGTGTAACATATTTGAGATAGTTCAAGTCTGATAGAAAATAAAATAGTTTCAAAAGCAACTGTAATCCTGAGAAAATCACTGCAGGGTTCATCATCAATAAACACCAGAGAGAAGTTTGAGAATAAAACATTCTTTACTTGATTGATAGTGTTAGAATAAACTACATCTCTACATGTTTTTATTTTGTATACAGTAAAGTATGAGATCATGATACTTGTTCACAAGGTCTTCCCCTCTTTCTCATCATCCTCTCCTCATGCAACCTTCAGGTTCAGCACTGCAGGGTCCAGCTCCAGCCCTCCTCCACCCAGCCCCACCAGGAGCACTGACACTAGGACGTCTAGAGAGGGAAGGTGGGACAGACAGAGGTTCGAGGAGACATGACAGACAAAATACATTTAGCTGATTCATCAGACCTGAAGTGTCAGGGGACAAATTCCTGCAGGCAAATAAAAGTACATTTGAGAAAAAGTGTCAAACACAGACTGGTGTTTGGCAGGTGTGTGTGGATAGGCACGAAGTGATTGACTTGCAGACACACCTACCTTTGTTGTGGTTGGAGCCCACCCCTAGTATCTGTGGTGGGCACAACAGACCAAGCCCTTATCCACCGCCAAGGTGCCACCTGGTGACTGTGAGGGCACAGGGGAAGGGGCAGAGGGCTTTCCTTCTGCTCTTTTTCTGAGTGGAGGCTGCTGGTCAATGTAAAAAGACTATTAGCCACTGAACTCAGGCATTGAGTAATCAAAACACTCTGTGTGTGTGTGTGTGTGTGTGTGTGTGTGTGTGTGTGTGTGTGTGTGTGTGTGTGTGTGTGTGTGTGTGTGTGTGTGTGTGTGTGTGTGTGTGTGTGTGTGTGTGTGTGTGTGTGTGTGTGTGTGTGTGAGAGAGAGAGAGAGAGAGAGAGAGAACCTGTGGTTGTTGGGTCAGTGAGGCAGCTCTCTGACTGGACCAGTCCTTCATTAAACAGGAACACTAGTCTGCAGTTGAGATGACCAACCTCTCCTCTCACATCCTCTACAGAGTACTGACCACTCAGAACACTGTTACCACGACTCACTACCTCCCTTCAACCGAGCTCACTTCCCACCTACAGGAACGGAACACATACAGGGAGAGGGACGGGGCCAGGGATGGAGAAAGGGGGAAAACGGTTGAAGGAATAAGGGGGAGACAATAGAGAAATAAATAAAGATAAAATATGGAATAATCACATCTCCCATCCCCATGGGAGAGAGCTCTGTTTGGACAGACTGCATGTCCGTATACTCCTGGTCCCTATGCAACCAGTCACCTTTAGTTAGCGCTAGTTGCTAGTTGGCCACGACCCTCAGCTGAGCCATGAATGAGGCAATTATGTTCCACATAAAAATAATTAAAAAGCATTAAATTAAAATGAACACATTCCCCATGTTGTTTAATAAGATAAACCTCAGTAGCCGTTAAACATTTAATTTGGGAGGGATTTCACTTGTTACGTGTCACACCTCGAAATCAAACAAACAAATGCACTTTTTACGTAGTTAGGCACGCGTCTATTCTTTTATATTAAATTGCGCAAACTCCAAACATATCGTGGTACGTGTCGGGATCGCACTTCGCTCTAGTCTGCATGCGTGCTGGTTCAATGGAAGTAGCTATAGAGGGTCAAATTAGCCCCTACACCATTGATCCTTTTCACTCCCTCAGCTTTGGGACACGTACATGGCAGACACATATTACTAACAGACAACACTCCTGGTGTGCAACTCTATGTGCAGGGCTGCTGGCTTTGGTTAAAGCCCTGTTAAAGCCGTGCTTCTACACCTGCATTGCTTGCTTTTTGGGGTTTTAGGCTGGGTTTCTGTACAGAACTTTGAGATATCAGCTGATGTAAGAAGGGCTATATAAATATATACATTTGATTTGATGTTATAATCCCTGTCTAAACAACTCAACATCCTCACACCCCCAGCCCACCTCAGCCAGTATCCTCCCAGCTAGAACCCTCTCCTCCTGGGAGGCCATGGCGTCCAGTGTCCCCTTGCCCAGTGTAGCTTGGTAGCTTCCGTCCTCATTGGGGGTCTGTGTGGCATCCACCTTCTTGAAGGTCAGGTGATTCACCACCGTCTCACTGATGTCAATGTTGGTCAGATGTCTGTAGCCGACATCATACAGATGCTCACACAGCTCAGAGTTACCACAGCCCACCACCAAGATCTGGGAGACGAGACAAGTGAGAGACAAATAGAAGTAATGTCTTGTACATGGATTTCAGGTTCAGGACGTAAAAGTGGTGCCACAGATGTGTAGGGTGCCTTTGGTGTAAGCCTAGGTTGTCACCTTATCCCGAGGTTTGATGTATTTGAGCAGCATGCCACAGTTTGTTGTTGTCTCCATACCAGTCAAAAGCCGTCTCTCCTCTCTTCTTGAAGAAGCGTTCCCAGTACTCAGTGGAGCTGAACCCCTCGGTAGTGTGAGTTAGAAGACTCATTGTCACTAGGTAGCAAGGTGTATCCTGGTGTATCTCTGTAGGCTACTTCAACAAACTAACATGTAAGGCAACTTTCAAATAGCTTTAAACAAGCTAAGATTCAGTCACTTGCAGGATATCATAACTGTTAACTTACTAAGTTACGGATAGCAACTGTTGTATCGTCATTTTGTCCAAAATATGCCGTTCTCTAAATATAAATGGTTGCATTTTAGTTTACCGTCTTCCCGACATGGTATGTTCACCCGGACATTATTTCCAGCTGTACACAACAACATTCCGATTGGATAGAGCTGAATAGGCGGAGTTCCTAGCCTTACCCTGATTTGCTAGGATTCTTGGCAGTGGCCTGTCATTGGCTGATGCAGTGCCGGATGTCTTTGCGGTGCGGCGTGTTCTGGTCCGTTCGTGATTATCTTCCAGACATCAAGAGGCATCAGCATGGCTATTCCAGTGGGGAGATCTGTTGTCTTCGTGACTGGAAACGCAAAGAAACTAGAAGAGGTGGGGAATGCTTCAGATCAATTATTATTCCCTGTAGAAATGGCCCGGAATGAACATTGAAACGTTCCAAAGTGAGCTGTTTATTAGCGGTTCCGGCCGACTCCTGACAGAATGGAAGTCTGACAGGGGTAAATGTGGTGGCCAAGTTTTAGATTACACATGCTGAGATCAAATGTTTTGATATATAATTCATCTCATTTTAGAGGCTACGTCCAATAGCTTGTACACATTAACTGTATAACATGAACTGGGTTATTGGAGTCCTGCATGTTTAACAAAAAATCAAAAAATCAGAACTTCTCATTTTATTTATTTTATTTAACTAGGAAAGTCAGTTAAGAACATATTCTTGTTTTACAATGACGGCCTACCTCGGCCAAAACCTCCCCTAACCCGGACGGCGCTGGGTCAATTGTGCGCCGCCCTATGGGACGCCCGATCCCGGCCGGTTGTGATATAGCAGGATCGAACCAGTAGGGGCTACAGTGGATTGCGGGTCTGCCTACCCACATCCATGCCCTAGCCTTATATGGGCCCTACGCAAAATGTTGTTGGGGGGGCACATCCCCAACCTGCGAGCCAAACATTTACATTTCCTGCAATTGTACTCATTTCGTCATTGGGCGAAGAGAAAAATGTGCAGTTTTACAGCTAATTTCCTGCAATTGTACACATTTTGCTATAGGGTGGATATAAATGTTTGCAGTTTTTAAATATGATATCTGAGTGAAAGTGACTAACAAAATCAATGAGTCTGTAATTCGACCATGATTACTTCAAGTAGTTGCCCGTCCCTGCCTTACACATAACACTGTAGACCAACTCACAAGTTCATGCCATCATAAAAGACTGCTGTTCTTTGTCTAACCAGGTGATTCAGATCTTGGGGGATGGGTTTCCCTACAAACTGGTGTCCAAGAAGATTGACTGTGAGTTAACTATCTCAATGGAATGACGAGATAGATGTATACCTAATAAATACATCTCCGTTAAGTCTTCATGTGGGACTAAATTACTGTCCATCTTTCTCAGTGCCTGAATACCAGGGGGAACCAGACGAGATCTCTATACAGAAGTGTAAGGAAGCAGTAAAACAGGTGTGTCATTGTGGACTGTTCTTTTCCGCGTGTTGTTGTAATGAGGTGGAGATACGTGTATAAATGACTTAAATGTAAATGCTCATCTGACCTGGTTTGTCTGTGTCAATTCTCTCAGGTTGATGGACCAGTCATCGTGGAGGACACCTGTCTCTGTTTCCGAGCATTGGGAGGTCTACCAGGACCCTACATGTGAGTAGGCCTCTATAACCTCTCTGTGGAGCCTGTAGTCGGATTCTCTAATGTGACAATACATTTATTTAAAATGTATCTGTTTTTTTGTCGTTGTGTGTGTGTAGAAAATGGTTCCTGGATAAACTTAGGCCTGAAGGTAAATCATGATTCATCTGTGAATGAATGATTACAGTTACTTAAATGTAGTGTTTGAGTGTGCAGTGGAGGCTTCTGAGGGGAGGACGGCTCATAATAATGGCTGGAACGAACCATGTGTTTGGTGTGTTTGATACCATTCCGCTCCAGCTATTACCACGAGCCAGTCCTCCCCAATTAAGGTGCCACTAACCTCCTGGGTTTGAGTTTGTGCCACCGTCCCTCCCTCTATCCAGGTCTGTATAAGATGTTGGCTGGGTTTGAAGATAAGTCAGCCTGGGCTCTGTGTACCTTTGCCTTCTGTCCAGGGAAAGAGGAGCCAGTACAACTCTTCAGAGGGATAACTGAGGTCAGAATATAGTTTCAAATGTAAAGTTGTTATGTAACGCGCACAGGAGCAGTAACATGTCTTTCTTACAAGCTCCAAACCCAACAATGCAGTAATCGATATCAATGTAGCACAAAAAAATAACATAAAAAATATGTACACCGCCCTACAAAGTCAAAACGCAGTAACTACGTCATTTATTTTACTGCAAAATCTGACTTCAAAGTATTTTTCTGTCTAGACAGACATCCATTTCTGATACTCCATGATATATTCTGATCAACTGGCTTGTTCTTGTGTCAGGAAAACTACAAAACACATTCATCCGATAATATACCTTGCCATTACAACAGATGAAAGATTTTTGACCAAATTTCAGCAGTCTTATTTTAATTTTATTTCACCTTTATTTAACCAGGTAGGCTAGTTGAGAACAAGTCCTCATTTACAACTGCGACCTGGTCAAAATAAAGCAAAGCAGTTCGACACATACAACAACACAGTTACACATGGAATAAACAAACATACAGTCAATAATACAATAGAAAAAGTCTATATACAGTGTGTGCAAATGAGGTAGGATAAGGGAGGTAAGGCAATAAATAGGACATGGTGGCGAAGTAATTACAATATAGCAATTAAACACTGGAGTGATAGATGTGCAGAAGATGAATGTGTAAGTAGAGATACTGGGGTGCACAGGAGCAAGATAAATAAATAAATACAGTATGGGGATGAGGTAGTTGGATGGGCTATGGCTAGACGCTGTTCAGGAGCCTGTTGGTGTCAGACTTTTATGCTCTGGTACCGCTTGCCATGCAGAAGCAAAGAGAACACTCTATGGCTTGGATGTCTGGAGTCTGTAATGATTTTCCAGGTCTTCCTTTCTCACTGCCTGATGGCAGGTCCTGGATGGCTGGGAACTCGGGCCCCAGTGATGTACCGCAACACCCATTGTAGCACCAAGCAATCGAGGGTGGTGCTGTTGCCATACCAAGCAGTGATGCAGCCAGTCAAGATGCTCTCTATGGTGCAGCGTGCTCACCACCCCCCATTTCCTGTAGTCCACGATCAGCTCCTTGGTCTTATTGACGTTACCCAGAGCGACTGCATAGTTTTTCGTAATTCTTCATACAGGTCCCTGTGGGAATTGAACCCACAACCCTGGCATTGCAAGCACCATGCTCTACAACTGAGCCACACTAACTCTGCATGCTTGCTTTGATAAACATGTCTTTTTTCACCTAACTGTTTAGGGGCACATTGTAGAGCCTAGAGGCCCCAGAGACTTTGGTTGGGACCCCTGTTTCCAACCAGACGGATTTGACAAAACGTAAGCAGGACTTTTATTTTACTCGCAGGAGTCTGTGTTTACGTATCACACTTTATTACTCCTTTATTACTCTCCTACTCTACCACTGGGGGGCAGTAGATGTCTATTTTATGTATTGACAACATCAGTAAGAAGAAAATGAATGAAAGTGATTATTGCCAGCTCATTTATTGTTGTCTCTCTCATTCTCTTTCTGGTCCCTGTAGTTATGCTGAGCTACCTAAGGAGGTGAAGAACACAATATCCCATCGGTACCGAGCCCTGGCAGCAATGTCCGAACACTTCTCCTCTCAGGCCAACGACAATGGCATGCCAGACACCAAGAAGAAGAAACAGAACGACTAACCACTGATCTAGAGTCAGACAACCCTACCCCCATGGATACAAAACCTCACTCTGTATCTGTGGTTAGGGGCAACTTCTACCTACTCTGACCAATCGCTCAACAAACAGTCAGGACTCAGCTAACCAATCAGACAGGGACAAACTTGTGCAGATTAGACAGTTCCACACTGGTCAGCAAGTTCCAACCTCATCTGCCAAAGGTTTAGACCACACTCCGTCCTCCATCATTTGTCTTAAATAAGTCGTTTTTGTACCTTATCAAAAAATATGGATTTGGTTTATTCTCTGTTCAGAGTCAAGTCGCTTGTATTGAACACTGAATCAGCTTTTCTCAAACTGATAGAGCTCATCAAATCTGGATTATGTGGGTTTTATGAACCAAAATGTGGTTCTAGTTCCAAGACTTTCTGCTTTCTAAAGTGCAGTCCCCAAGCCAAGACTACAGTATTTGTGATTTGTGAGAGACTCTGTGAGTGTGTGGAGTGTATAATAAACCACAAATGTTCTGTCTCTCTGAGTTTGATCTCCTTTAATGTAGTAACTCAAATGTTTTCACTCCTGTTTGTCACATTTCCACTCCCCTTTTCTTCATCTTTTGCTCTCAGTCACTCTTAAAGGGAGTGCTCCTAATCTTGTTACCTGTATAAAAGACACCTGTCCACAGAAGCAATCAATCAGATTCCAAACTCTCCACCATGGCCAAGATCAAAGAGCTCTCCAAGGATGTCAGGGACAAGATTGTAGACCTACACAAGGCTGGAATGGGCTACAAGACCATCGCCAAGCAGCTTGGTGAGAAGGTGACAGCAGTTGGTGCGATTATTCGCAAATGTAAGAAACACAAAATAACTGTCAATCTCCCTCTGCCTGGGGCTCCATGCAAGATCTCACCTCGTGGAGTTGCAATGATCATGAGAACGGTGAGGAATCAGTTCAGAGCTACACTGGAGGATCTTGTCAATGATCTCAAGGCAGGTGGGACCACAGTCACCAAGACAAACAATTGGTAACATACTACGCCGTGAATGACTGAAATCCTGCAGCGCCCGCAAGGTCCCCCTGCTCAAGAAAGCACATATACATGCCTGTCTGAAGTTTGCCAATGAACATCTGAATGATTCAGAGGACAACTGGGTGAAAGTGTTGTGGTCAGATGAGACCAAAATGGAGCTCTTTGGCATCAACTCAACTCGCCCTGTTTGGAGGAGGAGGAATGCTGCCTATGACCCCAAGAACAACATCCCCACCGTCAAACATGGAGGTTAAAACATTATGCTTTGAGGGTGTTTTTCTGCTAAGGGGACAGGACAACACTGCATCAAAGGGAGGATGGACTGGACCATGTACCGTCAAATCTTGGGTGAGAACCTCCTTCCCTCAGCCAGGGCATTGAAAATGGGTCGTGGATGGGTATTCCAGCATGACAATGACCCAAAACACACGGCCAAGGCAACAAAGGAGTGGCTCAAGAAGAAGCACATTAAGGTCCTGGAGTGGCCTAGCCAGTCTCCAGACCTTACTCCCATAGAAAATCTGTGGAGGGAGCTGAAGGTTCAAGTTGCCAAACGTCAGCCTCGAAACCTTAATGACTTGGAGAAGATCTGGAAAGAGGAGTGGGACAAAATCCCTCCTGAGATGTGTGCAAACCTGGTGGCCAACTACAAGAAACGTCTGACCTCTGTGATTGCCAACAAGGGTTTTGCCACCAAGTACTAAGTCATGTTCTGCAGAGGGGTCAAATACTTATTTCCCTCATTAAAATGCAAATAAATTTATAACATTTTTAAAATGCGTTTTTCTGGATTTTTTTGTTGTTATTCTGTCTCACTGTTCAAATAAACCTACCATTAAAATTGTAGACTGATCATTTCTTTGTCAGTGGGTAAACATACAAAATCAGCAGGGGATCAAATACTTTTCCCCCTCACTATGTGTATATAGTGAAGACATCAAAACTATTAAATAACACATGGAAACATGTAGTAATCAAAAAGTATTAAACAAATCAAAATATATTTTAGATTCTTCAAAGTTGCCACCCTTTGCCTTGATGACAGCTTTGCACACTTTTGGCATTCTCTCAACCAGCTTCATGAGGAATGCTTTTCCAACAGTCTTGAAGGAGTTTCCACATATGCTGAGCACTTGTTGGCTGCTTTTACTTCATTCTGCAGTCTAACTCATCCCAAACCATCTCAATTGGGTTGAGGTTGGTTGATTGTGGAGGCCAGGTCATCTGATGCAGCCCTCCATCACTCTCCTTCTTGGTCAAATAGCCCTTACACAGCCTGGAGGTGTTTTGGGTCATTGTCCCGTTGAAAAACAAATTATAGTCCCACTAAGCCCAAACCAGATGAGATGGTGTATCCCTGCAGAATGCTGTGGTAGCCATGCTGGTTAAGTGTGCAGACAGTGTCAGTGTCACCAGCAAATCACCACCATACCATCACACCTCTTCCTCCATGCATCACATGGGAACCAAACATGTGGAGATAATCCATTCACCTACTCTGCGTCTCACTAAAACACAGCGGTTAGAACCAAAAATCTTGAATTTGGACTCATGACCAAAGAATTGATTTCCACCGGTCTAATGTCCATTGCTCGTGTTTCTTGGCCCAAGCAAGTCTCTTCTTATTATTGGTGTCCTTTAGTATTGGTTTCTTTGCAGCAATTCGACCATGAAGGACTGATTCACACAGCTTTTTATTTTATTTTATTTATTTTATTTTTTATTACACCTTTATTTAACCAGGTAGGCTAGTTGAGGTCAAGTTCTCATTTGCAACTGCGACCTGGCCAAGATAAAGCATAGCAGTGTGAACAGACAACACAGAGTTACACATGGAGTAAACAATTAACAAGTCAATAACACAGTAGAAAAAAAGGGGAGTCTATATACATTGTGTGCAAAAGGCATGAGGAGGTAGGCGAATAATTACAATTTTGCAGATTAACACTGGAGTGATAAATGATCAGATGGTCATGTACAGGTAGAGAGATATTGGTGTGCAAAAGAGCAGAAAAGTAAATAAATAAAAACAGTATGAGGATGAGGTAGGTGAAAATGGGTGGGCTATTTACCAATAGACTATGTACAGCTGCAGCGATCGGTTCGCTGCTCAGATAGCAGATGTTTGAAGTTGGTGAGGGAGATAAAAGTCTCCAACTTCAGCGATTTTGCAATTCGTTCCAGTCACAGACAGCAGAGAACTGGAACGAAAGGCGGCCAAATGAGGTGTTGGCTTTAGGGATGATCAGTGAGATACACCTGCTGGAGCGCGTGCTACGGATGGGTGTTGCCATCGTGACCAGTGAACTAAGATAAGGCGGAGCTTTACCTAGCATGGACTTGTAGATGACCTAGAGCCAGTAGGTCTGGCGACGAATATGTAGCGAGGGCCAGCCGACTAGAGCATACAAGTTGCAGTGGTGGGTGGTATAAGGTGCTTTAGTGACAAAACGGATGGCACTGTGATAAACTGCATCCAGTTTGCTGAGTAGAGTGTTGGAAGCAATTTTGTAGATGACATCGCCGAAGTCGAGGATCGATAGGATGGTCAGTTTTACTAGGTATGTTTGGCGGCGTGAGTGAAGGAGGCTTTGTTGAGGAATAGAAAGCCGACTCTTGATTTGATTTTCGATTGGAGATGTTGAGATTTTCCAGATTGACTGACCTTGACTGACCCATGTTTTAAAGTAATGATGGACTGTCTTTTCTCTTTGCTTATATGAGCTGTTCTTGCCATAATATGGACTTGGTCTCTTACCAAATAGAGCTATCTTCTGTATACCACGCCTACCTTGTCACAACACAACTGATTGGCTCCAGAGCATTAAGAAGGAAATACATTCCACAAATTAACTTTTAGCAAGGCACACCTGTCAATTGAAATGCATTCCAGGTGACTTCCTCATGAAGCTGGTTGAGAGAATGCCAAGCGTGTGCAAAGCTGTCATCAAGGCAAAGGGTGGCTACTTTGAAGAATCTCAAATATAAATACATCTGATTTGTTTAAAACTTTTTTGGTTACTACATGATTCCATGTGTTATTTCAACGTTTTCATGTGGTGTTTCATAGTTTTGATGTCTTCACTATTATTATGTATAAACCCTTGAATGAGTAGGTGTCCAAACTTTTGACTGGTACTGTATATATATATATATATATATGCCATTTAGCAGACACTTTTATCAGTCATGTGTGCCTACTAGAAGTCATTGATTTTTACACAAAAATAAGCAAGTCATTGTTATTTAGAATGGATACCTTTTATTTGACCTTTGTATGAATTTGTACATAATGTAATAGTGGTGTACAATGCACAGGTCAGAAGGAGTTTTATACACAATACAGTTTGTATGATGACCAATGGTACAGTATGCAAAGAAGTAAACTTCATCATTTATTCTTTGCCCCCTCACCTCCCTTTCAACACTATACATCAAAACACAATAACAGCCGATCTCTTACAACTAAACAGTAGAAAAATAATCCCTCTATAAACATGTTTGTGGACTGTGCCACAGCAAAAGCCTTCCCACTGAAACAAGATACCTGCAGGGTTTTTTATTCATAACACAATTAGCTTGAAAAAGCTTCATCTCAATCACTGCTGTGGCCAGTTTTATTAACTACTAAACCTTCGCATCGATGAAGGTGGTAAATAATAGCATTCTAACCACTGACTACCACACTAACTGCTCTAAAGACAAGAGAAAGTCTTTTTGAAAGGTTTTTGTTGTGAGTTCCTCTACTGGTGACCCAGCCTGACGTCGTAGGAGACCATGTGGAAGTTGTCCCAGGCGTGCAGCTTCCTCTGGGCAGGGTTATAATCCACCATGCTGTTGTAGCGGTACTTATTCCTGAAGGGTAGCGCCACCTGCTTCCCCTGGCCTGTAGCTGTGTCGAACATAAAGTTGATGGTGGTGTTAGGAGCCGTGTAGCTGGCAACCGTGTAGAGACGGCCACAGATGACGAACGCGTTAGCCACGCTGTTCTTCCTGATGCTGGTCTCCCAGCTCCTCTTCACCGCCAGGCTGTGTGGGTCCAGCTGGGACACCACGACGGCTCCTTTAGCCTTGTTGGTGCTGTAGACGGCCCACAGGCCCTGCTCGTCCACCCCCAGGTCCACATCGGTGTAGCCGCCCCAGGAGTAGGGGAACTGGCCGTGGAAGCCGGCGTGGGGCA